>NW_025920221.1:503678-602607 GCF_902686445.1 Sciurus carolinensis | reverse complement strand
TAGGTCTTTTATTCTTCCATGTGAATTTTAGTACTATTTTTTCTAGGTCTTTGAAGAATGATAATAGTATCTTGATGGGTTCACATTGATTCTGCATATTAATTTTGATAATACAGCCATTTTACCAGTAATAACCCTGCCTGTTCAAGAACATTGAAGTTCATTCCATCTTTTACAGTCTTCTACATTAGGTGTTCTATAAATTTGATTATAGAGCTTGTTCTTCTCTTTTACCAGATTTAGTTTTAGAGAATTTTGGAGGTATTTTGAATGGGACTGTTTTCCTGTTATTTTTTCTAGTGTATTCACTATTGATATCTAGAAAAGCTATTGATTTTTTCCTGTTGATCTTCTGTCCTGTTCTGTGATTGAATTTATATATCACTTATAGAGATCTTCTGTTGGAACATATTGGTTCTTCTATGCAGAGGATTATATAATCTGCAGTTATAATTTGACATCTTCCCTACTGATATCTTCCTTATTTCCTTCTCTTTCCTAGTTGTTATAGCTAAAATTTCATGTTCTATATCAAATAGGAGTGGAGACAGTAGACATAATTTTTTATCCTTAATTTGGAGTAAATGATTTTAACTGTTCCTTGCTTCATATAATATTGGATTTGAGTTTATCTTATGTAGTCTTTTTTTATGTTAGGATAAGATCCTATTAAGCCTAGTTTTTGAGGATTATATCAGGAATTGCCACTATATTTTATAAAGACTTACTCCAGCTTTATTGATATGATCATGTAATTTTGTTTTTAATTTTACTTATATGGAGAAGTATATTTATTTACTTGAATATATAGAACCATTCTTACACACTGGAATGAAACCAACTCATTCATGATCTACAGTCTTCTTAGTGTGCTTTTGTATATGATTTGCTAATATTCTATTAAAATTTTTTCAACTGTGTTATCAGGCATGTGGGCCTGTAGTTTTCTTTTGTTGACCTGTGGTTACCTGGTTTTGGCATCAGTGTAATTCCAGCTTCATCATATGAATTTTGAAGTACTTCCCTTCCCATTCTGTTTCATAGAGTAATTGAAGAAGCAGTGACATTTGTTATTTTTTGAAGGTATGGTAGATTTCAACCAAAGTTACATTCTGTCTAGGCTTTTGAATTTCACATCAGTTTTTTAAAAAATATTTTTAGCTGGGCACATGATGAACACTTGAAATTTCAGTGGTCAGGAGACAGAGGTAGGAGAACCGCTGATTCAAAGCCAGCCTCAGAAACTTGGCAAGGCTCTGAGCAAGTTAGTAAGACCCTGCCTGAAAATGAAACACAAAAATGAACTGGGAAGGGGTTGGGTTACAACTTAGTAGTAGAGTGGTTGCCTAGCATGGGTCAGAGCCTAGGTTCAATCTTCAAAACAACAGAAAAATGAAATAAAATAAAGGTTGACAGTTTAAAGAGTGTGAGTATCTCCTTGAAAAAAGTGGGGACTGGAGATATGGCACAGTGCAGAAACATCCCTGGGTTCAATCTTTAGTATCAAAAATATATTTTTTATTAGTGTCATAATTATTTAATATTTCATCCATTATGACATATTTATATAGGTGCAGAACATCTTTTGATCATTTGCATTCCTCAGTGCCTCACTTTCCCCTCTTTTCCTTCCCCATGAGTCTGTACTATACTGTTGACCTTCTATTTTGGTGAAATCCCCTATATATATTTTTTTCAAGTTCAGTTTTCATTCTTGCTTTCATATATGAGAGAAAACACTTGACTTTTGTCTCTGATTCTGGCTTAATTTACTTAGCATGACGTTCTCCAGTTTCATTCATTTCTCACAAATGACATAATTTCATTCTTCTTTATTATTGACTAGAATAAATACAGTTGTGAAGAGATGTGTAGATGCTATTTCCTGGGAATATCACCTGCCAGCACAGAGGACCTCCCATATTTTGGTTCAGCTTGCTATTGTGTGAGCCAGAAAATGGAGACCCAGGGAGGGAAGGTCTTACCTGAAGCATGTAGTGCCCTCCCATCTATGACTCTGATTACTTTCACACCCACTAGGTAGCCTGGTCAATTCTAGAGTGTTCTTTCTTGTCTGTTTTGACTACTAACCTGTCTCTGTGGTGCATATTTCCATGACAGTTTTGTGTCTGAGAGAAGGGAGTTCACCTGAATTTGCAACCTCAGCATCCTCCAAGTGTTAACCACAGGACTCAGTTCTTTCCCTCCTTCAGAATAAGGGAACTGAGGGGATTTCTTTTCTTAAAACAAAATAATTCTATCCATGAGACTCTATCCCAATGACCTAATATCCTCCAAGTCCTCACTTCCTTTCATCACCTTGGGAGCTTATGATTTCAACATACAAGTTTTGGAAGCACATAAATATTCAGACCATAGTAAAAAGTGACACCCTTTCTTTGCTAATGGTATCATGTAAGTGCCCGATGCCTAGATCTCAGTGCATCTTCCTATTTACTTCCTGCATCCTTGAAGACATTGAAGACATGTGTGCCATCAAGTTATCCTCACTAGACAGTCTTTCTTCTTCTCTGATTGGGTAGCTGTCAGGTCACTCAACTGGACTTCACAACTGAGTGTGAGAGCTGAGAGATTGTCATCCCACACTTACAGGGACTTTAGGACCTTGGCAGCTAGGTGAGTAAGACCCCGCACCCAAGGGGTTGTGGAAATGGTCACCAAAATAGTTGAGTGGATCAACTTTGCCCCATTCTCAAGAACTGCAGTCAGAATTGTACACAAATATGGAAGTCACATATTGAGCCCACATGTGAGATGGAGGAAATAAGATGACACAGGATGAACATGGAAGACATTGGTTTTGCCCAAGCTCATACAAAGTCACCAATACATTAAAATCTCTACTCTAACAAGGATCTAAGACTGGTCATTTTGCCTTATGTGTGCACAACCAAGCTTCTGAAAGCAGGACCTGGAAGTAACAGTCAAGTCCTCTCTATGAACTTGGCATTAAACTGTCAAAGAATATTACCCAAAGAACCCTATTTTCAGTAGGATAAGTGTACTCATCAGGTTGGTCACTTGGATTGAGAAATGATCTTGAACTTGAGGCCTCTAGTTTAATGGAGGAAGTACAAAATTCATATGGCCTTTTGCTGTGCTGACAGTAGAAAAGGATAATATATCCTGGTTCCATTTATTGCTGAGGTCTTACCATCACTGTTTCCCCACCAACAGCATTGCTACTCTAGTTTAAAAATGTATGTTCATTAAACACAAATCCTGGGAATCATGCAGTGTTAAGAAATCTTTTAGGTGGAGAATAGTATGATTCATACTGTTGTGGTCAATCTGAGCTTTTTGTCAGGCTTGACTTTTTTTCTCTTTGATTTAAGTCTATACTTTGAATATGCAAACTTCTTATGTGGTCCAAACTTTACCCATGTTAAAGTCTATGGAAGTCTCCTCTGTACCCCTGTACTATAGTTTCCTCCCACTTCCCCTTGTATCTTTTAATTTATTTCAATACTTTTTTACTGTTTCTTGTTCTGATAGGTGGCAAGAATTTTGATATGTCCCTTCTATAGTGTTGGATTATATCCCAAGAACAATTTCAGGGAAAAATGCACTTCTTAAGCTAAGAAAACCATATACTTGATTGGTCTTTTTATATTTTGGGCAATAAATAACAAAGTATATATCTTAGGAGAAAATGAAGAAAAACATTTTATTTCAAATAGTACCACCATCATGAATCTAGGGCTAAAAAATTACCATCTGGAAAATGTACAGAAGCTTTTCCCACTTTAGTACACAAGTCTCTTTGACCCCCTCCAGGTGCCATTTTCCTATTGTTACAAAATCATGTCTGGATTATGTAATAATTATGGTGGTCCCGCTGTACATCAGATTTTCTATCCATTCAGAAATACTATATATTATTGAAAATGATTCTTGAATTCAAGATCATCATGAGTTTTCTGTGGGGTAATATCTTGTCTTTCTCATCTTGATTGTGTACCAGTTTAATATTGAAAACTCTCTAATTTTTGTTTTATTCAAATGGGAACATTGCAGTGATGAAAGCAAATTTCAACCTTCCAAGAAATGAAATCAATGGAGTTTATGTTACACATTAGCATATTATTTCAGTTTTCTCTTTATTCTTATTTATTTCTGGACCCAATATTATAAATATATCAACTGAGCAAACATTGAAATCACTCATTCTAAGACACATTTTTTTGTAAGATTCTCACTACTCACCTCAGAAATCCCTCCATACACAGCTTACTGAGCCCTCTCTACTCATCTCTTTCTTCCACCATATCTCAGTGAGTCATACTTAATTACCTCAGGTGCCCCTCCCACAGACACCAAGGAGCCATTTCACACACCTCATAGTATACTTTTACACATATCATACAGAACTCACTACTCATCTCAGATGCCTTTCCCTAAATAACTAAGATATCCCTCCTCACACAACTCAGTGTGTCCTTCATATACATCTCAGGGATTACTAATCACTACAAAAACAGTCATTACCCAACTTAAAAAGATGTCGCTACAATCTTGAGTCCTCACTCTACTCCTTTGCAAACCCTCACTAAATACCACAGAGTGCACTATTACTTACCTCTAAGAACACTTACTACACCTAATAGTGCCTTTTGTATTCAAAATACAGACCTTCCATATACATCTCAAATAGCCCTACTTACTTCCCTTAGGAAACACTCATACTCACATAAAGGAGACCTCCTACAGACCTCATATAGCCCTCCTACACACTTCACATGGCACACTCTATATACCTGTCTATATCCTCACTACAAACCTCAGGGAACCCTCTTACGACATCTCAGAGAGACCTTCCTACATGCCACCAAGATATCTCCCTACACACTTCAGAAAGCCCTCAGCAACTGCTGTTCCTACACGTCTTTTCATATTTTTTTGATATGATATGACACCAGGGTGCTCAACCACAGAACCACACACCCAGGGTTTTTTATTTATTTTATTTTATTTTATTTTATTTATTTTGAGAAAGGGATCCTATAAGTTGCTCAGGGCCTTGCTAAATTATGGAGGTTGACTTTGAACAAGCAATACTGCTCTCTGAGAATCCTCAGAAATTTCAATTACTAATGTGCCACTTTACCTGGCCTAATAAAATTCTCAAAGATTATTTATTACATGCTAATATGGATCCACTTAATTTATACTATAAAATACACATTAAAATTTTTAAAATACATAAAATATATTTTTAAGAAAGGGCATATACCATTTATTTGTTCTTGGATATCATGAAACTGCATCCTAGTGCTCAAATGTGACCCAAAAAACTTGGACACATATGGAAATTTGATTTATATTTTTCTGTTAATTTTTCTGGATTATTGTGGGAGATGACACCAAAACACTGAATGAGTGAATGAAGAATATTGTGTTACTTTACCTGATTAATACTTGTGGAAATGATTATCTTATCCTAGTGGTGGTAGAGAGTTTTCATTTTCCACATATACTGGATGATGGCATTCATGGGTTGAACCTGAAAATGTTGATCACAGAGAACCCCAAAACAGAAAATATTCTGAGATCTAAAAAAAAGGTAATAAGACAGACAGTGAATAACGAGTCTCAAAAACAGTTAAAAGGGAAAAGCAACTCAGATTTTATAGCACAATTGGGTGATTTCAGTCTATAATTATTCTTATACAATTAAAAATAACCAGAGTTGACTTTGCTGTTGTCAACATAAAAATTATAGAAAATTGAGAAGATGGAAATTACCCTAATTTGATCACGACACACTGAGTACACATGTTGAATGATGATTCTCAGTTCCATATCCAAATACAAATAGTATCTTCAATATAAAAATTAAACAAAAATCAACAATTCAATGTTTTAACCAAGTATTTACATCACTGTGGATTTTTAAAGGGTATCCCATGTTCAGGAATATGTAAGTTTTCTCATTTCTCTTCATATTATGCCATATAGATCTACATCTTCTAAACATTTGAAAATAATTTAGTCTCAAATGTGATTTTCTCTTGACTGTTGTTTTTAACGTGTCTGTAAATAGTTGTAAAATATATACCCATGATTTTAGACATTTGAATTAATACACAACATGTGTTCTATAGGGAATATTTCATCAGTAGGTCAATATTAAATTTTCTGTAGCAGGTTTAAGATTGGGATTCTTTTGTCTTTTTTCTTTTTCTTTGTTTTTTTTTTTTTTTTTTTTTTTTTTTTTTTGCGGTGCTGGGGATCAAACCCAGGGCCTTGTGCTTGTAAGGCAAGCACTCTACCAACTTAGCTATCTCCCCAGTCCAAGATTGGGATTCTGAACAAGAAAATTGTATACTACATGACAGGAAAATAAGGATTTTTTTGAAGGTTCATTTTTCCGGCAGGGGTAAAATGATTTTAATTTAGTGAAAAACCTTACAATTCAATGACTCTGAATGTAGTTTATCTGTGACACTAATTCCTGTCCCAATTCCAGATAACTTAGTAAAAATCATTAGGATATTTCTTACTAATATTTGATAATTTCATTTGGCTCACTTAGGACAGTTATTGTAGTGATGATAGCAGGGATATAAGGTGGATAGTGTGTGGATTTGAAAAAAATTAAAAACCACGAATGATCTTGCTACAGGTGTTGATATAATGTTCTAATATTATGGGAAATTTTTGAGAGAGCAATAGAAGTTGCCCCAAAATCTCAGAAGGTACATGTATGGTCAAATGCATAAATAAAACATAATGGCCAATATATCTAAAGGTCAATATTTCTAAAGGTCATTATATGTAATAAACACTTTTATATTTGTTACATCATTATCTTTCAAATATAATATCACTCAAATACAGGTAGTGAGACTGCCTGTATTTTATAGACAATCAGAATTTAACATTATAGACTGTTCATTGTCACACTTGAACCCAATGGAAGACCACAGATGCAAATTCAAACAATGTGTCTTAGAAGGTTCACTCCATTTAATGTTGGCTTAGTTGATGAATTAAAGGTATTATATCTGAAAATATACCAGAAAAAATACACTAAAATAATATATTTATGTATACAATTACTCCATTGATACTGATTTTTTGAGAGTTAGAATTCTCCACAATTATGGAATTCTCCTAACTGAATTCATCAATATTTAAAGAATACAATATGTACCTGGGCTTTCATCAAGTGGTAGAGCACTTACCTCATACGCATGAGGCACTGGATTCAGTTATTAGCACCACATTAAAGAATAAAATAAATGTATTTTGTCCATTTACAACTTTAAAATTCCCCAAAAAATTAAAATACAGAAAACAATGAAAACAAAATAAGATACTGCCCCACAAAACTTTAAGATGAGATTATACACAAGAACTATTCTCAATAATATATGGTAATTCTGAATAGATAGGAAAGCTCATGTAGAGTGGGAGCCCAACAATCATTACATAATCCAGACATGATTTGGTAATAATAGGAAAGTACATCTGGAGAATGTCAAAAATAAATGTATGCATTTGTGGCCAGTTTATTTTTTACAACATAAACAAAGGGCAAAGGATAGTAATGTCACTAATGGTGTTATGACAAATGAATATCCACATGCAAAAGATTTACATGGACTCACCTCACACCACATTCAAAAACTAAATCTAATAATCACACCTAAATATTAAACTTAAATATATAAAATTCTTGGTTGAGTTTGTAGCTCAGTGATAGAGCACTTGCCTAGCATGTGTGAGGCAGTGGGTTCATTCTTAGATTGATATAAAAATAAATATATAAAATAAAGGTGTTTTTTTCCATGTGAGACTGAAAAAACAATTAAAATGTATGAATCCCTTGGGAGAAAACAAGGCAGTAATATTTTAAAAATTTTTTAGTAGTCAAAGGATTTTCATTTTGTTTATTTATTCATATGTAGTGCTGTGAATCAAACCCAGTGCCTCACACATGTCAGACAAATACTGTACCACTGAGTCACAACCACAGAACAAGGTAGTAAATTTTTATAACCTTGAACTTGGCAATGGATTCTTACATACAACAAAAAATAATCAGCAGCAAAACTGAATTTCATCATAATTAAATGTTTTCATGTTCCAATGGTATTATTAAGAAACACAATCTAAGCATTGGGAAAATTATTTGAGAACTACTTTGTGTATGTGTATGTATGTGTGTGTGTGTGTGTGTGTGTGTGTGTGCATTTATGTTTTTGTGTTTATAATCCAGAATATATAAAGAACACTTGCATTTCAAAACAAAAAAGATATTGACTCAACATATGCCTGTAATCATAGGAGCTCAGAATGCTGAGGAAGGTGACTGGAAGTTTGAGGCCTGCATCAGCAAATTAGTGAGGCTTTGAGAAACTTAGCAAGAACCTGGCTCAAAATTTTAAAAATTAAAAAAAACTGTGGACTTGGCTCAGTGGTTAAGCACTTCTGTGTTCAATCCCAGTTTAAAAATATAACATAAGCATACAAAAGTAGCATGAGCAAAGGACTTGAACAGAAAGTACTAAAGTCAGTTCAAAAATGATCAAAGAAGCTCCTCAAAGTGTGCTCATCATTATTCATTAGAGAAATGCAATTCAAAAGGACAATGAGAGCAGGGCACTATGGCACACTCAATCCCAACTTCTTCAGAAATGGCAGCAGTAGGATGGCAATTTCCAGGCCAACCTGGGAAACTTAGTGAGACACTGACTCAAAACAAAAAATAAAGGAGCTTGGAGAGGTAACTCAGTTGTAGAGGGCACATGGGTTTGGCCCAAATTATGAAACACACACACAGGCACATGTGTGAGATAACATGCCAAACCACAAAGATGGTATAATTATTAAAAGTAAAATAGCAAGTGCAGAAAGTGTAACAATGTGGAGAAATTGGATTCCTTTTATATTCCTAGTAAGAATGTGGAATTTTGCAGTAGGTAGAGATAATAGTTTGATAACTTCTTAAAAATTCAACATAGATTTCCCATATGATGTATGAATTCCACTCCTAGCTGTATGCTCAAACAAACATGAATATTCATAGCAGCACTATTTATGTCACTAAAAGGGGAAAAGAATCCAAATGACATCCAACAGAAAAAAGGATAAACAAATTTACACATGTATGTGGGGGGTGTTTACATATACGTGCACATATGTACCTAACTATATGCACCTACAAATACACATTTGTGGTAAAAAATCACACTGCCATAAAATGAATAAAATTCTGATACATACTAAAACTTCAATATTTTTGAATACAAATGTAACTGAATAAAATCTGAAATGAAATATCACATATTTCCTAATACAATTCATATGAGATATCCAGAATGTGGAAACTCCAGAGAAAGAAAATTGAATGGTGGTTGCCAGGATCTGGGAGAGCATAAAATGGAGTGGTTGTTTAATGAGCAGATGATTTTCTTTGTGGTGATGAAATGATGTGAAACAAGATAAAGATGGAGATTAGGTTACAATACTGTAAATGTCAGTAAATTGCACATATTAAAATGGTCACTAATTTTCTTTTTTTTTTTTGCATTACTGGGGATCAAACTCAGGGCCTTGTGCTTGCAAGGCAAGTACTCTACCAGCTGAGCTATCTCCCCAGTCCTAAAGTGGTCACTATTATGGGAAGTTAATATCAAACAACTTTTAAAAATCTGAAAACACTGAAGTGTACTCATTTACAGGGAATCTAGTTCTAGGTGGTAGAAAGCACTGTGGAGTTGCAGACTCCCAAGTTTATTCAGGATCACAAATCAAAGCACATCTGATAGCATTAGTGACAGCCAGGAATTGACAGCCTAAGCTCTTTCCAGCACCATTTTAAGTTCTTCATATATTTGGATCCTATTTCTCCTCAAAGTCTTGGGCCCTTATGGAAGAAATTCTGATTTTAGTGATGAGTAAACTAAGACTAAGAAACAAAGTCCTTATTCTAAGGTCATCCACCTTGCAAAATAGGGCTCAAGACCACTGATTTGTCTGAATTGTCTGAATTCCCAACTCCTTTGTGATCTATATGACTGCTAAAATCCAGTCAGTGGATGCTTCTGTAAGGAGGGTGAGGGAAGAGGGAGATATTGCAAAGGGACACCAGAAATATTTTGGTTGTGATATTACCCATGTTCACTATGTAGATTTTGGTGATGAATTTCTGGATAAATGTATACAACAAGCAACAAAGTATATGTTACATATGTATGGTTGATCATCCATCAGTATTACCTGAACAAAGTTTCTAAAACAAATAAATAAATAAATAAAAAGGACTTATTAAAAAAAAAGTAAAACCAAAAAGTGAATGTAAAAATTGGAAGGCAACACTCAAGAAGATATACACATTGCACATAAAAAGTTTCTCAACACCAAATCACAGGGGACAGCAAATTAACCCCACATGTATGAATGGACAAAAATCAAACCAATAAACACCAATTGATGACAAAAATGAGGAGCAAAAGAAACTCTCCCACATTTCTAGTGGATTCAAAAAACAGTTTGGTGGTTCCTTACAAAAGTAAACACAGGCTTATCTGTCACAAAAATCACATTCCAAGTGGTTATCCAAAGGAGTTGAAAGCTTGCATCCACACAAAACCTAAACAAATGTCCTTAGTTTCTTCTTTCATGATAGCCAAGAACAGAAAGCAATCAACTCACCCATTCATGAGCATTTTCCTGTTGTTAATAAAAAAAACCTGACATGTTCACAAAATGGAGTATTGCTTGGCAATTTTAAAAAATCAAAAAATCAAACAGACTGATAAAGAAAAACAGCCAGTGTGAAATTTCAATCTGGGTGATTCCATCTCTATGATGTTATGCAGAATGCAAAGCAAAATATGATAAAAATATTAGTGGTGGAAGAATGGGAAATTTTTGGGTGATTTATCTATTCTGTAAGATTATATAACGGTGGATATTGAGAACTATGTTTTCATCATAACAAAATTACACAACTACTTAAGAAATGCATCATATTGTTAACCTTATATTAGTGTGGCAATAGTAACAAATTTATCAGAGATATGCAAGATGCAAATCACAGGGGAAACTATATTCAGGAAGGCCTATGGGAATTTGGTAGCATATGCTATATTTTTCTGTAAAAAAAAAATTACTCAAGAAAGCTTGTTAAGTTATGAACAAGCCTTACCCACTTAGAAATCACTATGGTGAGAGGAAAAGATTCACAGAAACTCTCTTGTATCTAATGTATTTCTTTTTCAGGTATCTGTGATCCAAGAATGCTTAAACCAAATTTATTTTAAAGATTTTTACTTCTTGCCATGGTGGCACATGTCTGTAATCCCAGGGACTTAAGGGTTGAGGAAAAAGAATCATAGTTATGAGGCTATCCTCATCTAATTAGCAAGACCCTGAGCAACTTAGCAGTACCTGATCTCTAAAATAAAAGTAAAAAGAGCTGGGGTTGTTGCTCAGTGGTTAAGCACCCCTGTGGGGGGGATATATGTATATATATGTAGCAGCAAACAAAACATGTTATGAAGGAAGCCAATATTTTAAATCCCCAAGGAACCCGAGAGACCCTTTCATCAAACAAGAGTGACCACTTCTTTCTCTGTTCCAAAACAAGTGATTCCTTAGCTCATAAGAAAAATCTGATCCAATGGAAATTTACTCCACCTATGCTTGAAAAGAAAATACTCTGAGATGTTTTCTTAAATATTCCACTTCACTTACAGCATAGTATAAAAGTTGGGAATATTGTACCCTTGCTTACCTGACAAAGCTTGAGTGGGAATTCAGCAAGAACATTGATGTACAGAGATGTAGTGGTACACACCCAAGGAAAAATAAAGTGGGACTGATATTATGATGAGACACAGAGTTTATGATCTGAAAAGTATATAGCAAGTCATGTTGGCAGGAAAGGCTTTTTCTGTAGTTTGAAGTAAGGAGGAAGGAGGGATATCTGGCTAAAATACATTGAGTTTATCCACCACAGCTCATGGATGAGCTGTAATGGACACAAAATGGAGAAATTATCTCCCATCTCAGGCATGGGACATGTACATTCCATGCAGTTCTCTCTTGAATAATGAGGACATATCCACTTAAAATTCAACCCTTACTCCAAAGAGTGTAATGCTTTTTACTTTGAATATAACCCTTGCTGCTCTGTCATTACAACTTATATTTCAAATGAACATGTTTCTGTACCTTTTTTTCTCCCTGATGCTCCTTAATCTCTCTTCCTTTCTAATCTCAGAAAAAACAGGAATATTTTTCCTCCCCATACTAGGAAAAGCTCTCTGTACTTGAGCACACATCCACCATAATAACAAAGTAATCTAGACTGTGGGACAATGCCAGAAGATCTCAGACATTACTGCCTCACAAATTAACCAATCAATTACAACTATAGACAAATAACACATAAAATGTAGACTCTTAGTCATCTCTTTAAATGTCCTCTGTTCCTGTCAATTTGTAGAACTACAGGCTTTGTGACACAAGTCACCATTGCTTCTCCTTTTCTGGCAAAGCAGTAAACCTTTTTTTCTCCTTTTTCTCAAAACCATGTATTCATTATTGAATTGTAATCAGGGACAAAGATTGAGCTTTCAAACACAAGAGGGAGATGTGGAGACCACTAACATGGAGGAAAAGTTGGGGAACCAGAATTTGTAAGAAAGAAATTAATCCCTTGATAAAGTGAAGAATGGCCCATTGAGGAAGAAGTCCCCTTGTTCCTCCCTGGAAGTCCATGGGAAATAATTCCAATATTCTGTGAATTCCTTCATTTTTCATTCCTTTTTCTCTCTGCTTCTTTCCTACCATGCTCAAATATTGCCTACTACTCTTCCATCTTTATGATGCAGCACAAGATGCCCCAGGTCACTCTCCATATTTTATTCTCTCAACCAAGGTATTTATGTATTTTGGTACCAGGTAATGAACCCAGGGGTGTTTAATCACTGAGTCACATTCCAAGCCCTTTTTTTTATTTTATTTGGAGACAGGGTCTCCTGAGTTGCTTAGGGCTTTCTAAGTTCCTGAAGTTGACATTGAACTTGGGATTCTTCTAACTCAACCTTCCAAACCACGGGGATTATGGACTCAATTGAGGTAATTAGAATACAAATTTCAATGAGATGCAACTTTACTGCTCCTTTTCTTTTGACACTGGAGCTCCAATGATAGTGGGAGAGTGGGTTGTAAATTCCCCCTTTTCAAATGAATTCTATCAGCAGAAATTAACATGAATTCAACTCCAAATCCTAATGTTTTCAATCAAGTCATAAGCACAACAATGAAAAGAAAAACTGATTAGGAGACTGAGGGTCAAGGGTGGCTGTCTTTTGTCTTCACATGTTGGTTTTCCAGTTGACATTGTGGTTCACATGGAAAGTGCTCAGGTATGGAGGTCTGCTGCATTGGCAGAGTCTTGGAGTGTGTCCAAAAAGGCTCAAAATTTGCCTGGGGATATAGTTCAGTTGGTAGAGTGCTTGCCTTGCAACCACAAGGTCCTGGGTTCAATCCCCAGCACCGTAAAAAAAAAAAAAAAAAAGGCTCAAAATTGCCAAGGACAAGTCAAGTGCAGTTGTCATTTTGAGTTTCCTGCCACTGCAGCCTGGTGCACATTGCCTAGCTGAATAAGTTGCTGAAGAAATAGGCACACTAGCATACTCCTGAGAGAAATGTAACCTATGAACTAATGAGATTTGAATGATGTGAAACAACATGTAATCTTAAGAAATGCAGGTGACTCGGGAAGCACTGCTTCCTTTGAGTGCAGTTCCCTGCTGAAAGGTGGCATTGGCAATTACTTGCATATGAAACTGGTACTTCTTCAACAGTGTTGATTCTGTTGATTAACAAAAGAGAAAAACAAGCTGAGAGGATGGAAATTTGGCATCCTCAGAAGTGTTTTGTCTTGTTATTTTCTTTTTCCTATCCCTCAGTGCTGGGGACTGGAACTCTGCACTTTCCCCTTGTAAAGCAAGCTCCCTATGGTACAGGCTATATCATCAGCACAGGAACAGATCTTTTAAGGTACATGACTTGATCCAGTCAGTGTTAGGCAAGATGTTAGGTCAGTTTTGGTTCGTCGATAACTCCCAGAAAAAATGCTCTGCAGATACAGGTCCCACACGAGGAACTTTTTATTTTATGTGGACAAATTGTGCCCGCTCAGGGGAAAGGGGAAAGGGAAAGAAGAAGATGGCACAGGGTTTCTTCTCAGATATTGGAATTTCGCAGGCTGGGAGGAACCAATCGCGGAGGAGAATTATTACAGACTGACTGATGGACAAGTGACATATTAGAACGTAATGTGGGAGGCAGGAAGGTTACAGCAACATAAGCTGGAAATTCCTGTAATGGGAGAGGTGGGCATAATGGCAGATTGACAGGTGGGTTGGGAGGTTGGGTTCCTGTAAAGGGAGAGAAAAGTGGCTTTATACCTAACAGTCAGGTTCTGTGTATGTGAAGATCTATGTATAGAAGCAACCATAGACAAAGTCAATCAATGATTAAAGAATTCTTAATTCTCCTTTTCACAACAATCTTGCAAATAACCTTTTTGCATGTCAAGACCAAGAGTCTAGGGGTGTGTCCTGAGGGAAAGACTTATCCTATCTTTACTTAAGGAAAAAATTGATTGTAGCTGATCACTGAGCAGAAAATTACATAAGTGATACATGAAAGAAAGGGCAGGAGGAGAGGCAGGACTACATGGGTATTAGATTATACTCACATTGGTAATGTGAAAGGAGATTTGGGGGATCATTCACCATTGCATCCCTAGCCATTACATTCAAAATCTACTGACACCTTCCTAGATCTTTTTTTTCTTATTTTTCCTTTTTGCATTTTACATTTGTAAAATGCACAAGCCAGTGCTGGTTCTGAATCTTGCCTACCATCTCAGGTAGGGGTGAGGTAGAAGAAGGTGTTTCTCCTGGAAAAGACTAGTTTCCTTCAATGAGGGAATTCCTCATCAAGTTAGCAAGACGATGTCAGGAAATATAAACAGGCAAAGGCACGAGGTGATGGCTCTCAGGGTCTGGGTTCCAAGTACTGATATTTGCTGGCAGAAAGGAAACATTCCTCATCCAGTTTAATTTTTCCACTCTAAGTTTGCAGGTTTACTCTCAAGATTTATTACAGTGAGATAAGGACTGGAATTAATATCCCTGATCTCTTTATGATTCAGTTGCCTTCAACTCCACTCAGGACAATGACTCACTTGATTACCAGTGCTCCTGAGACATGAGAGCTAAAATGGGAGAGCTCCTCTATCCAGGAGAAAGGGGCAGGCATCGGGCTTGTTGGGAGTGAATGGCTCAGGGATTCCAGGCTCTGCTTGGAGAACACACTTCTTTTCTTTCCCCAGAGGGTTTTTCCAATCTTGGACAACATGGAGTTTGAGGAGTGGCTCCTGTGACATGGCTCCTGCAGTGCAGACACAATCTGAGAAAACATATGAAAGGCTTGACAGCATTATGGCTTACCGATTCCCATGGCAACCAGAGACGCTTCTGCTCCTGGTTGCTTCAGACCAAGATTGAAAACAAGCACAAGCTCAGTTGTGATGGTGGGAGGAAAGATGAAGGGATTGAGTTCCAGGGACCTGCAGTTTTCAAAAATGTGATTCTAAACTTGTTGGCCAGGAGAGGAGGAGCTAAGCCATCTGCAGGTCTCAGACCTGTGGTTGGTGGATCACTCCATCTCCAGGCAGGACTATGAACCCCTGAAGCCTGAGAGCTCACAATAAAGTTCAATTTTTCTAGGTGATGCTGTTCTCCTTTGGCTGCCCTGGGCCTCATGGAAACAGGCAATTATACCCCACTAGGTCCAGTGGGCCAGTTTGGGCAGAGGTGTGGTTAGTGGAACGTGGATCACCAAGCTGAGCACAGGCTCCAGCAGTATTTCCTCTAATCCTGCTCTTCCAGAACTATGCATGCCTGGAATATCCTAGTGAGGAAAATAGCCTATCAACCACCTGAATGATGGCTGATGAGAACTCAGGGCAGTGGGGCATGCAGTGAGCGTGGTGGCTTTGGTGATCTTTGGGTATGGACACTTCACACCCATTGAAGCTCTTTGCTCCTCCTTTCCAAGAAAGTTCAGAAGACAGAGCTGGAATCTGGGAAGTGGGTCTTCCAAGTGAAGGTGGGTGGCTCCTCTGATGGCTAATGTGGAGAGGAGGGAGTCATTCACTCAGCATGTTGGACAGAGGCCAGAATGGTGCTTACATGCAAGGAGAGATGTTCTGGGCTCACTCCACCTGCAAGGTCACACCTCTTTGGCTGCTGCTTTACAACTAGGCTGCACTCAGAAATTTACCTACTGGGAATTTCCAGGGTCACCTCAACTCACCTTGACATGCAGAAATATCTTTCCTATCTGTGTTCACACAAGTGTCCATTCTCTTGACCAGATTAGTGCCTGTGTGGCACAGAACCCTGTAGGATATTGCCATGAGTCCTCTTACCATCCCCAGGAGAATGCCAACTACAAGTCAGTGGATGATATTAGAGCCTGTTGGTGGCATGATGAGCACAGCATCACAGGGCATAACAACTGATTTGAACATGCACTGTGCTGAAAGGACAATGGTTCAAAGTTTCCAAGTTGAATACTCAAAGAGGGAGAGCAAGGACATTTTGTTGTCATGGAAATCAGAAATGTGTTGGTGCCAAAAGCCTACTTCAGTGAAGACATACTCTAAATCTAGTCAGCCTTCATGGTCTACCCACAAATTCCACGACATTTCTTCAGTTTCATCGTACTCTACAAATAGAGGAAGTAGTACTTGCCAATTCATTCTGTAAGCAACCATCATTATGGACCCTAATTCCCCTTGCAAGGACCTCAAAATTTCCCCTTGCAAAATGCATGGATCTTTCTTATTGCTCTCAAGGGAGAGCTTATTATACATAAGCTGATTCATATTGTTTCTGGCACAAGAAACATGAGGAAAGACTTTTCTTACAACACAGCACTTACACACACTAACTACAAATTAAATGAGTTGTATTTGAAATAAGCAGCACTGAAACCAGCTCTCGAAATAAAAACTGCACCACAATATCAGAAACATAAACACAAACAGCTGTGCTAATAGGCAAATATGAAGATGCAACATGGGCAAAGCCTGAATATCAAAACAGGAGTGGTTCAAGAATATCCAAATGTGGGATAGGATTTCCTGATCAGGAAAGGCATACCACAGGCATTAAGAAATTCTCAAATCCTTTTTATTTCTTTTTTGTTTGTTTGTTTTTAAGACAAAATTTATTTTTGAAATGTTAATGTGTGCATTACAGGAAAAATAATAACACAAGCAAAGAACAAAGTCATCCAGTCACAAGCAGCTTTATTGGATGTGTCCCTCCAGGTCGGGTGTATACATACACAATATCCTATTTTGTGCAATTGAGATTGTAGTGTGTATCATGCTTTCCCACACATCATGAATATTCACCAATTCAAAATCTCAAAGGTACATGAGTATTTTTGATAACCAAGAATACACTATACCAATTCAATCTGTTATCCTTTCTTGGGCACAAAAATTTCACTGATGACAGAAATGGGAACAGCCTCTAGATAGATATATTGGCAGAGTTACAACTTAAATAATGCATTCACTTAATGCTCAATATAAAAAGAGACAAAGCAACAGGATACACCAAGCTTGTTTCATTACCAGATTTCTACTACTAAAGTATTAGCAAAAATGCATGTTCCTAATGAATTAAAGTGTTCCTGTAATACAGCCAGAAGATGCACACACCAGTGGTTCACATGGAAATATCAATCCTTGAGCATTTGCTCCCTTCTTTCCCTGTGTGCACCTCTGCCCCTCTGTTGACAGCCTAACGAGTAAGTACTGATAAACACTGCCCAGAGACAAAGCAATCCCATGTCCCAGATGCATCTTTTCTATCAATTATAACAAAAAGTTATTTATATAATGACTAATTCACTGGCTGTGCTTTCCTCTTTCTTTCTTGATTTGCTTCTATCCACCACTAACCTTCCACTTGCCTAATGCCTCTGCTTTCCTTCTTTGTGTGTGAGTTCTTACAAAGAAGGGCTCATTTGTCATCCCATACTCTGCAAAGAAAAATAAATTAATCCCCAGATAAGTGGTAAACATGAGAAAAATATATGATTTACCCACATCTACAGTGCATCTCTTGAGGACATCCATCAAAATAAATAGGTCTATAAAAGTGCTCTGTTCCTTTTGACACTGGAGCTCCAATGATAGTGAGAGAATAGGTTGTAAATTTCCCCATTTAAACTGAATACTATCAGCAGAAACTAACATGGGTTCAAGCCCAAATCCTGCCATTTTTCATCAAGTCATAAGCAAGACAATGCAAAGAAAAACTGACTAGGAAACTCAGGGTCAAGGATGTCCCAAAAGCCTCGAAATTGGCAAGGGTCAGGGAGGTGTCAAGCCAGTGCTGGATCTAGATCTTGCCTATTAATTCAGGTAGCCAGATGATGTCAGGAAATAAAAACAGGTAAAGGCAAGTGGTGATGGCACTCAAGGTCTGGGTTCCCAGGACCCATATTTGCTGGCAGAAAGAAAACATTCCTCATCCAATTTCAATCTTCCTCTCGGTGCATTTTTAGCTTTCACTCTCAAGATTTGTTACAATGAGAAAAGGACAGAAATTCATATCCCTGATCTCTCAATGATTCAGTTGCTCTCAATTACACTGAGGACAATGCCTCACTTAGTTACCAATGCTCCTGTAACAGGAGAGCAAGAAATGGGAGATCTCCTCTCTCCAGGTAGAATGGGCAGTCATCAAGGATTTTGGGTGTGAATGGATAGAGGATTCTAGGCTCCATATGGAGAACAGTTGGTTTCTCCTCCAGAGGGGATTTCGGATCCTTGAGCAACATGGAGATTGAGGAGTGTCTCTGGTGACCTGGAACTTGCCCCTCAGATTCCCCCTGAGGTCACAGATGAAAGACCTGATAGCACCAGGGCGTCACAGTTCCCATGGAAACCAGAGAAGCTTCTGCTTCTGGCTGCTTAAGACCAAGATTAAAAACAGGTACCAGCTCAGTTGCAAAGGTCAGAGGAAAGAAGACGGGAGCAAGTGTCATGAAACTGGGGTTTGGCAAAATGTGATTCTAACCTCTTCGTCCAGAAGAGCACAGCCCCATGGTCTGTGGAGCCCTCGAGGACCAGGCAAGATAAAGGAATCCTCTGAAGCCTGACATCTCACATTAAACTTCAGGTCTGAAAGGTGTCGCTGCACTCGTTTGGATACACTGGGTGTCATGACAGCAGCAAGTTATTCCCCATCAGTTCCAGTGGGCCAGTTTGGGTGGAGGTGTGCTTGGGGATACATGGATCCCCAAGCTGAGCACCAGCTCCAGCGCTATTTCCTTCCTAACCTTCTCCTTCACTACTGGGCACAAATGGAATAGCCTAGTCAGGAAACTAGCCTAGGGCCCTAACAACCATACATTATGATGGCTGGTGGCAGCTGCTCATGACAGTGGAGCATGCAGTGAACATGGTGGGTTAAATAATCTTTGAATTGGGACATTTCACACAAAATCTTGTGGGTTGCACCTGTTTTCCTAGAAAGTTCAGTCAGGTGACATCTGGAACCTGGGAAGTGGGTTTTCTTGGTGAAGGTGGATGCATCTTCTGAAAGCTTAAGTGGTGTTGTGGGAGTCATTCCCTCAGTATGTCAGATGGAGCAAAGGATGGTGCTCACATGCCAGGAGAGATATTCTGTGCTCACTAAACCTGCAAGGTCTCACGTCATTGGCTGTGGCCTTACAACTAAGATGCACTCAGAAATTACCTGCTGAGGAATTCCAGGGCCACCTCCACTCACATCAAGATGCAGAAAACACTGGTGTATCTGTGTTCACTCATGTGTTCTTTCTCTTGACCAGACTAGTGCCAGCCTGGCACAAGGTCCTGTGGAAAATTTCCAACAGTCCTCTTAGCAGCCCTGGGATGATGTGGACTACAGGTCAGTGGATTATAGAAGAGCCTGCTTATGGCACGAGGAACACATAGCATCATGTGGCATAACTCAAGATTGAAACATGCACCATGGTAAAGGGGCTATGATGAAAGGCTTCCAAGATGAATATCAAAGAGGGAGAGCAAATACATTGTGTCGGCACCAAAACCTCAAGCTGTTGGTGCTGAAAGCCTACTTCAGTGAAGAACCCTTAAAACTATTCAGTCATCATCATCCACCCTCAAATTCCACGATGTGTCTTCAGGTTCAACATACTTTACAAATACAGGAAGTAGTACTTGCCAGTTCTTTGTGTTAGCATCCATCAATACACACCCAAATCCCCCTGCAAAGACTTCAAAGCCCTTGCAACCTCGTGGCTCTGTCTTGTTGCTCTCAAGGGACAGCTGATTAGACACATGCTGATTCATTGCTTTCTGGCAAAAGAACCATAAGAAAAGGTTTTCTTGAAAGTACAGCAAGTATACCCATGTTCTACAGTTTTAATGAGTCAAATTTGTAATATGCAGCACTGAACCCTGCTCTCAAATAAAGACTGCACCACAAAATCATGAATGTAAACAGAACGAGCTCAGCTAAAAGGCGAAAGTGAAGACCCAAAACTGAATATCAAAACAGGACTGGTTCAAGAATATCTGAATGTGGGATCGGACTTACTGAGCAGGAAACTTGTACCAAAGGAATTTGTGAATTGTCAAATGGTTTTCATTTCTTGACTTGCTTCAACCCAATACCAACCTGCAACTTGCCTAATAGATTTCATTTCCTTCTGTGGGCATGAGTTCTTGGAATAAATAGATTTCTTTTTTTCCCCCTTACCCCACAAAGAACAATCCAATATTTCCCAGATCCCTGAGGAACATGAGAACAACATATGCTTTTTCTGCTTCTACTGTGCATCTATTGAGGACATCCATCAAAATTAACATGAGTGTGTACAAGAGTTTCCTTCCTTTTGATACTGGAACTCCAATGATAGTGGTAAAGTAGGTGTTAAATTCCTCCTTTCTCTTGAGTGGTATCAGCACAAACTAACATGGATTCAGCCCCCAGTCCTCCCATTTTTCATCAAGTCATAAGCAAGGCAATACAAAATAAAACTGACTAGGAAATCATGGTCAGGTGCGCTGTCTTTTGTCTTCACATTTTGGTTTTTCAATTGAACTTGTGGTTCACATGGCAGGTGCTCAGGTGTGGAAGATCCATTCACTGGTACTCTGGGAGTGTGTCAAAAAAGCCTCAAAATTGGCAAGGGCCTGTAAGGGGTCAATTTGAATTTTGTGTCACTGTAACCTGGTGCACATTGCCAATCAAGAAAACTTGCTGGGAAAAGATGGTGACAGCACACACAAGAGTGAGTGGTAAGGTCTGAAGTGATGAGACTTGAAAGATGCAAAAGAACACATCCTCTTAAGGAATGCAGGTGACTGGGGATGCACTGCTGCCTTTGAGTGCAGCTCCTGGCTGAAAGGGGTCAATAGAAATTGCTTGCAGGTGAAAATGATAGTTCTTGAAAAGGGTTGATTCCATTGAATAAGAGAGGAGAAAAAGAAAAAGGTGAGAGGAGAGGAGGTTTACACCCTCTGAAGTATCATTTCTTGTTGTTTTTGTTCTTTTTTCCACCCCATCGTGCTGTGGATTTGAACCCTAGCCTATCCATTTACAATGTCAGTGCCCTACGGGATGGTCTATATCATCAGCACAGGAACAGCTAGCTCCTTTGAGGTACATGACTTGATCCAGGCAGGTTCTGTGTCTCTGCAGTTCTATGCAGAGAAGCAACCCTAGATAAACCCAATCAATGATTCAGGAATTCCTAATTCTCCTTGTCACAGCAATCTTGCAAATAAACTTTTTTACATCTCAACACCCACAGACTAGTGTGTGTCCTGAGGGAAAGAATTATCCTGTTTTACTTAAGGAGGTAACCCATAGTAGCTGATCCCTGAGCAGAAAATTATATCACTGATGTATGGAGGACAGGGCACGAGGAGAGACAGGACTATGTGGGTATTAGCATAGCTCAGGTTGTTAGTATGAAAGGAGATTTGCGGGATCATTTGCCATTGCATCCCCAGTCATTACATTCACAGTCTACTGAACACTTCCTTGATTTTTTATTTTATTTTACTTTTCATTTTGCCATTTTGATTTAGGAACTTCTACCCAGTAGAGTGCAGTGTAAAAGACACAAGCCAGTGCTGGTTCTGGATCTTACCTATCATCTCAGGTAGGGGTCAAGTAGAGGAAGATATTTCTCCTGGGATAGGCCAATTTCCTTCAATGGGAGAATGCCTCATCAAGTTAGCCAGACGATGTCAGAAAATATAAACAGGCAAAGGCAAGTGGTGATTGCACTCAAGGTCTGGGTTGCCAGGACCCATATTTGCTGGAAGAAAGGAAACTTTCCTCATCCAATTTCAATCTTCCTCTTGGAGCATTTTTAGCTTTTACTCTCAAGATTTGTTACAATGAGAAAAGGGCTGAAATTCATATCCCTGATCTCTCAGTAATTAATTTGCATTCAGTTACACTAAGTACAATGCCTCACTTGATTACCAATGCTACTGTGCCATGAGAGCAAAAAATGGGAGATCTCTTCTCTGCAGGTAGAAGGGGCAGGCACTGGGGATTTCAGGTGTGAATGCCTAGAGGATTCCAGGCTCCATATGGAGAACAATTGGCTTCTTTCTCCAGAGGGGTTTTCAGAGCCTGGTCAACATGGTGTTTGAGGAGTGTCTCCGGTGACCTGGCGCTCGCCCCTCAGATTTCACCTGAGGACACAGAAGAAAGGCCTGAGAGCACCATGGCATCACGGTTCCCATAGCAACCAGAGTAGTTTCTGTTCCTGGCTGCTTCAGACCAAGATTAAAAACAAGAACCAGCTCAGTTGTGATGGTCAGAGAAAAGAAGATGGGAGCAAGTGCCAGGGAACTGAGGTTTCCTAAAATGTGATTCTAATCTCTTCAGCCAGGAGAGCACAGTCCAGTGGTCCATGTTCTCCAGGACCAGACAGGACAAGGAAGTCTTCTGAAGCCTGACAGCTCACACTACACTTCAGATCCGCTAGGCGTCACTGAACTCATTTGGATACACTGGGCATCATGATAGTAGCCAGTTATCCCCCACAAGTTCCATTGGATCTGTTTGGGTGGAGGTGTGCTTGGGGATCAGTTGATCCCCAAGCTGAGCTCTGGCTCCAGCGCTATTTTCTTTCTAATCCTCTCCTTCAGGACTGGACCCACCCAGAATGTCCTAGTCAGGAAACTAGCCTAGGGCCCTAGCACCAGTATGATGACTGGTGACAGCTAGTCCTGGCAGTGGAGCATGCAGTAACCATGGTGGGTTAAGTGATCTTCGAACTTGGACACAGGAAGTATACTTCACACACAATCTTGTGGGTTGCTCCCTTTTTCCTAGAGCATTCAATCAGGTGACATCTGGAACCTGGGAAGTGGGTATTCTAAGTGAAGGTGGATGCATCTTCTGAAAGCTTAAGTAGTGCCATTGGAGTCATTCACTCAGGATGTCAGATGGAAGATAGGATGGTGCTGACATGCCAGGAGAGATATTCTGTGCTCACTAAACCTGCAAGGCCACACGTCATTGGTTGTGGCCTTACAACTAAGATGCACTCAGAAATTTACCTGCTGAGGAATTCCAGGGTCACCTCAACTCACATCAAGATGCAGAAAACACTAGTCTATCTGTGTTCATACATGTGTTCTTTCTCTTGAACAGACTAGTGTCAGACTAGCACAAGGTCGTGTGAAAAATTTCCACCAGTCCTCTTAGCAGCCCCAGGAGGATGCCGACTACAGGTCAGTGGATCATAGAAGAGCCTACTGATGGCATGAGGAACACACAGCATCACGTGGCATAACTCCAGATGGGAACATGCACCATACTGAAAGGGCTATGAAGAAAATCTTCCAAGATGAATATTCAAAGAGGGAGAGCAAGGACATTGTATTGGCACTGAAAGCCGAAGGCTGTTGGTGCTGAAAGTCTACTTCAATGAGGATATATTCTAAAACTATTCAGGCATCACCGTCGACCCTCAAATTCCATGATGTGTCCTCATGTTCAACACACTCTACAAATAGAGGAAGTAGTACATGTCACTTCATTCTGAAAGCATGCATTATTACACACCCAAATTCCCCTTGGAAAGACCTCAAAGCCCTTGCATCATGGTTCTGACTTGTTGCTCTCAATGGACAGCTGATTAGACACACAATGATTCATAACTTTTCTGGCACAAGAGCCATGAGAAAAGGCTTTCTTTAGAACACAGCATGTATACCCATTAACTACAGTTTAAACGAGTTGATTTTGGAATATTCAGCACTGAACCCAGCTCTTGAAATAAAGACTGCACCACAACAACATGAATGTCAGTAGAAACAGCTCTGCTAAAAGGCAAAAGCGAAGACCCAAAACTGAACATCAAAACAGCAGTGGTTCAAGATATCCAAATGTGGGATCAGACATACTGAGCAGGAAACATGTAGCACAGGCATTTGCAAATTGTCAAATGCTTTTCATTTCTTGACTTGCTTCGACCCACCACCAACCTGCAGAATGTCTAATGGCTCTGGTTTCCTTCTTTGGGCGTGAGTGCTTGCAATGAATGGTTTTTGTTTATTTTTCTCTTACCCTATGAAGAACAATTCAATATTTCCCAGATCCCTGGTAAACATGAGAACAACATATGGTTTTACTGCTTCTACAGTGCACCTATTGAGGACATCCATCAAAATTAACAAGAGTCTCCACAAGTGTTCCAGTGGGACACTGGAGCTCCAGTGATAGTGGGAGAGTAGGTTCTGATTTCCCCCTTTCTCCTGAATGCTATCAGCACAAACTCACATGGATTCAGCTCCAAATACTACCATATTTCATCAAGCCATAAGCAATCCAATACAAAATAAAACTGACTAGGAAATCAGGGCGAGGGGCGACTGCCTTTGTCTTCACACACTGGTTTTCCAAATGACCTTGTGGTTTATATGGTAAGTGCCCTGGAGTGGAAGTTCCCTTCATTGGCATTCTGGGAGTGTGTCCAAAAAGCCTCAAGATTGGCAAGGGCCAGTGAGTTGTCAATTTGAATTTTGTGCCACTGCAACCTGGTTCACATGGCTAATAAGGAGAATTTGTGGGGCAAAGATGGTGATAGCATACTCATGAGTGAGTGGTAAGGTCTGAGATGATGAGAGTTGAAAGATGGGAAGGAAAACGTACTCTTAAAAAATGCAGTTGACTGAGGATGCACTGGTGCCTTTGAGTGCATCTCCCTGCTGAAAGGAGTCAATGGAAATTGCTTGCAGGTGAAACTGGAAATTGTTGAAATGGATTGATTCTGTTGAATGCCAGAGGAGAAAAAAAATGTTGAGAGGAGAGGATGTTTGCATGGTACGAAGTGTCTTTTCTAGTTGTTTTTGTTCCTTCTTCCACTGCCATGTTGCTGGGGATTTGAACCACAGCCTTTCAACTTGCAAAGCTAGAACCCTAAGGGATGGTCTACATAGTCAGCACAGGAACATCTCCTTTATGGTACACAACTAGATCCTGTCAGGTTCTGTGTCTGTGAAGTTGTATTCAGAGAAGGAAGCCTAGACAAAGTCAATGACTAAGGAATTCTTGATTCTCCTTTTCACAACAATCTTCCAAATATCCTGTTTTACATCTCAAGCCCCACAAACCAGGGGTGTGCTGAGGGAAAGAATTACCTGTCTTTACTTAAGGAGGAAACAGGTTGTAGCTGATCCCTGAGCAGAAAATTAAGTCAGTGATCTATGGAGAACATGACATGAGGAGACGCAGGACTATGTGGGTATTAGAATATGCTCAGGTTGATAGTATGAAAGGAGATTTGGGGGATCATTCACCATTGCATCCCCAGCCATTACATTCACAATCTACTGACATCTTTCTTGATCTTTTTTTTTTGTTTTCTGTTTACTTTTCCTTTTGGCATTTTCTTATGGAAACTTCTACCCAACAGAGTGCAGTGCAAAATGCACAAGCCACTACTGGTTCTGGATCTTGCCTATCATCTCAGGTAGGGGTGATATTGAGGAAGGTGTTTCTTTTTGGAAAGGTCAGTTTCCTTCAGTGAGGGAATTCCTCATCTACTTAGCCAGATGTCAAAGGCAAGTGCTGATGGTTCTCGATGCTGGGGTTCCCAGGACCCATATTTGCTGGCAGAATGGGAACATTCCTCAGCCAATTCCAATCACCCTCCTGATATGTCTGTAACTTTTCACTATCAAGTTTTGATACTGTGAGAATAGGACTGAAATTTATATCACTGATCTGTCAATCATTCAGTTTCATTCAGTTACACTCAGGACAATGTCTCACTTGTTTACCAGTGTTCCTGTGACAAGAGAGCAAAAATGGAAGAGCTCCTCTCTCCAAGTGGAAGGGGCAAGCATTGGGGAGTTCGGGTGTGAATGGCTAGCGAATTCCAGGCTTCAGTTGGAGAACAGTTGGTCTCCCCCCCACAGGACTTTTTGGAGCCATGAGCAACATGGAGTTTCAGGAGTGTCTCCCATGACCTTGGGCACACCTCAAAGATTCCGACTGAGGTCTCAGAGGAAAGGCCTGAAGCACGATGGCATCACGGTTCCCAATACAACCAGAGAAGCTTCCATTCTTAGCAGCTTCAGACCTAGATTGAAAACAAGCACCAGCTCAGTTGAGATGTTCAGAGATAAGAAGATGGGAGCAAGTGCCAGGGATCTGTGGTTTTCCAAAATGTAATTCTAACCTCCTCAACTAGGAGAGCAAAGCCTCCTGGTACAGGGATCCCTCCAGGTTGAGGCAGGACAAGGAAATTCTCTGAAACCTGACAGCTCACACTAAACTTCAGGTCTGCTAGGTGTCACTGCACTCTTTTGGCCACACAGGGCATCATGACAGCAGGAAGTTATCCCCCACCAGTTCCAGTGAGCCTGGTTGGATGGAGGTGTGCATTGGGGTATGTGGTACAACAAGCTGAGCACTGGTTCCAGAGTTATTTCCTTCCTAACACTCTCCTCCAGGACTGGGCACATCTGGAATATCATAGTCAGAAAACTAGACTAGAGCCCTAGAAACCACACCAAATGATGTCTGTTGAGAGCTCATGGCAGTGGAGCATGCAGTGAGCATCGTGGTTAAGTGATCATTGATTTGGGAAACATCCCACACAATCTTGTGGGTTTCTCCTTTTTCCTAGAAATTTCTGCCACGTGACAACTGGATCTTGGGAAGAAGCTCTTCTAGGTGAATGTGGTTGCCTCTTCTGAAGACTTAAGTTGTGTGGTGGGAGTCATTCACTCAGGATGTTGGACGGAGGACAGGAAAGTGCTGATATTCCTGGAGAGATATTCTGTGCTCACTATACCTGCAAGGGACACCTCCTTGGCTGTGGCCTTACAACTAAGATGCACTCATAAATTCTCCTGCTGAGAAATTCCAGAGCCACCTCAACTCACCTCATGATGCAGAAATGACTGGCCTGTGTTCACACATGTGTTCTTTCTCTTGACCAGACTAGTGCCAGCCTAGCACAAGGTCCTGTGTAAAATTTCCAACAGTTCTCTTAGCAGCCCCGGGATGATGCCGACTACAATACAGTAGATCACAGAAAAACCTGCTGGTGGCACAAGGAACACAGCATTACGTGGCATAACTCCAGATGGGAACATGAACCTTGCAGAAAGGACTATGATGAAAAACTTCCATTCAAAGAGGGAGAGCAAGGACTTTGTGCTGGCACCAAAAGCAGAAGGCTGTTGTTGCTGAAAGGTTACTTCAATGAAGAGACACTATAAAACTCTTCAGCTATCTTCATCCACAATCAAATTCCACAAATGCCTTCAGGTTCATTATACTCTACAAATACAGGGAGTAGTACATGCCATTTCATTCTGAAAGCATCCTAATTCCCCTTGCAATGACCTCAAACCACTTGCCACCTCGTGGTTCTGTCATGTTGCTCTCAATGGACAGCTGATTAGACACATACTTATTCATAACTTTTCTGGCACAAGATCCATGAGAAAAGTCTTTCTTTAAAACACAACACTTATAACCATAAACTACAGTTTAGAGTAGTTGAATTTTGATTATGCAGCATTGAACCCAGCTCTTGCAATAAAGACTGCACCACAATAACATGAATGTCAACAGAAGCATCTCTGCTAAAAGGCAAAAGTGAAGAACCAAAACTGAATATCAAAACAGGAATGGTTCAAGAATATCCAAATGAGGGATCGGACATACAGAGCAGAAAACTTGTAGCACAGGCATTTGCAAACTGTCAAATGCTTTTCAATTCTTGACTTGCTTTGACCCACTACCAACTTGCAACATGTCTAATGACTGGTTTCCTTCTTTGGGTGTGAGTGCTTGCAATGAATTGTTTTTGTTTTTCTTCCCTTACCCTTCAAAGAACAATCCAATAATTCCAAGATCCCTGGTAAACATGAGAACAACATATGGTTCTCCCACTTCTACAGTGCACCTATTGAGGACATCCATCAAAATTAACAAGACTCTGTACAAGTGCTCCATTCCTATTGACACTGGAGTTCCAGTGATAGTGGAAGAGTAGGATGTAAATTCCCCCTTTCTCCTGAATGATATCAGCACGAAGTAACATAAATCCAGACCCAAATCCGACCATTTTTCATCAAGTCATAAGCAAGCTGATACAAAATAAAACTGATTAGGAAATCAGAGCCTGCGGTGGCTCTCTTTTGTCTTCAGAGGTTGGTTTTGCAAATGTTCTTATGGTTCACAAGAGAATTGTCCTGGTGTGGAAGTCCCCTCACTGGCTGTCTGGGAGTATGTCCAAAAAGCCTTAAACTTGGCATGGCCAGTGAGTTGTCAATTTGAATTTTGTGCCACTGCAACCTGGTTCACATGGCCAATAGGAGTATTTGTGGGGCAAAGATGGTGATAGCATACTCACAAGGGAGTGGTAAGGTCTGAAGTGATGAGAGTTGAAAGATGGGAAGGAACATGTACTCTTAAGAAATGCAGGTGACTGCAGATCCACTGGTGACTTTGAGTGCAGCTTCCTGCTGAAGGGAGTCAATGAAAATTGCTTGCAGGTGAAACTGTTAGTTGTTGAAATGGTTTTATTCCGTTAAATACCAGAGGAGAAAAAACAAAAGGTTGAGAGGAGAGGATGTTTGCACCATCTGAAGTGTCTTTTCTAGTCATTTTTTCTTCTTTTTTCCACTGCCATGGTGCTGGAGATTTGAACCCCAGCCTTTGTGCTTGCAAAACAAATGCCCTATGGATGGTACTAAAGTCAGCACAGGAACAGCTCCTTTATGGTACATGACATGATCCCGTCAGGTTCTGTCTGTGAAGTTGTATTCAGACAACCAAGTCTAGACAAACCCATCAATGACTGAGGAATTCTTGATTCTTTTTTTCACAACAATCTTGCAAATATTCTTTTTTTCCATCTCAATACCCACAGTCTAGGGTTGTGTACAGATGGAAAGAATTATCTGTCTTTACTTAAGGAGGAAAGGGGTTGTTGCTGATCCCTGAGCAGAAAATTATATCACTGATCTATGGAGGACATGGCATGAGGAGAGGCAGGACCATGTGGGTATTAGAATATGCTCAGGTTGATAGTATGAAAGGAGATTTGGGGGATCAATCACCATTGCATCTCCAGTCATTATATTCACAGACTACTGACATCTTCATTGATCTTTTTCTTGTTGTTCACTTTTCCTTTAGGCATTTTATTTTGGAAACTTCTACCCAACAGAGTGCAGTGCAAATGCATAAGCCATTGCTGGTTCTGGATCTTGTCTATCATCTCAGGTAGGGGTGATGTAGAGGAAGATGTTTTTCCTGGGAAAGATCTGTTTTCTTCAATTAGGGAATTCTTCATCAACTTAGCCAGATGATGTAAGGAAATATAAATAGGCAAAGGCAAGTGGTGATAACTTTGAGGCTGGGGTTCCCAGGATTCATATTTGCTGGCAGAAAGGGAACATTCCTCATCCAATTTCTATCATCCTCTCGGTTTGTCTGTAACTTTTCACTCTCAAGATTTGTTACTGTGAAAATAGGCCTGAAATTCATATCCCTGATCTCTCAATGATTCAGATGCTTCAGTTACACTCAGGAAAATGCCTCACTTGGTTACCAGTGCTCCTGTGACATGAGAGCAAAAATAGGGGAGCTTCTCTCTCCAAGTGGAAGGGGCAGGCATCGGGAAGTTCAGGTGTGAATGGTTAGGGAAATCCAGGCTCTGGTTGGAAAACAGTTGTTTTCTCCCCCCACAGGGTTTGTCAGAGCCTTGAACAACATGGAGTTTGAGGAGTGTCTCCCGTAATGCACCCACCCTGCATTACTGCCTGAGGTCTCAGAGGAAAGGCCTGACAGCACAATGGCATCACAGTTCCAAACACAACCAGAGAAGTTCTGCTCCTGGCTGCTTCAGATCTAGATTGAAAACAAACACCATTCCAGTTGAGATGGTCAGAGGAAAGAAGATGGAAGAGAGGGCCAGGGATCTGAAGTTTTCAAAAATGTAATTCTAACCTCTTCAGCCAGGAAAACAAAGACCTGTTGTCTGAGGATTCCTCCAGTTTCAGGCAGGACAAGGAATTTCTCTGAAGCCTGACAGCTCACACTAAACTTCAGGTCTGCTAGGTGTCGCTACACTCCTTTGGCCACACAGTTCATCATGACAGCAGGGAGTTATCCCCTGCCATTTCCAGTGAGCCTGGTTGGAAGGAGGTGTGCTTTGGGGCACGTGGTACACCAAGCTGAGCACAGGCTCCAGTGCTGTTTTCTTCCTAATACTCTCCTCCAGGACTGGGCACACCTGGAATATCACAGTCAGAAAATGGGTCTAGAGCCCTAGAAACCATGAGCTCTGTTGAGAGCTCATGGCAGTGGAGCATACAGTGAGCATGGTGGGTTAAGTGATCATTGATTTAAGACACATCACACCCAATCTTGCGGGTTGTTACTTTTTTCCTAGCAAGTTCTTCCAGGTGACAGCTGGATCCTGGGAAGTGGGTTTTCTAGGTGAATGTGGTTGCCTCTTCTGAAGGTTTATGTTGTGTGGTGGGAGTCATTCATTCAGAATGTCGGACAGAGGATAGAAAGGTCCTGACATTTCTGGAGAGATATTCTGTGCTCACTAAACCTGCAAGGACACACCTCCAGGCTGTGACTTTACAACTAAGATGCACTCAGAAATTCACCTGCTGAGAAATTCAAGGATCACCTCAAATCACCTTGAGATGCAGAAATGACTGGCCTATCAGTGTGCACACATGTGTTCTCTCTCTTGACCAGACTAGTGACAACCTGGCACAAGGTCTCATGGAAAATTTTCACCATTCCTCTTAGCAGCCCTGGGAAAATGCTGACTACACATCAGTGGAACATAGATGAGCCTGCTGATGGCACAAGGAACACACAGCATCATGTGGCATACTTCAAGATGGGAACATGAACCTTGCAGAAAGGGCTATGATGAAAAGCTTGGAAGATGAATATTCAAAGAGGGAGAGCAAGGACTTTGTGCTGGCATCAAAAGCAGAAGACTGTTGGTGCTGAAAGCCTACTCCAATGAAGAGACATTGTAAACCTCATCAGCTATCATGGTCCACACTCAAATTCCATGACATGTCTTCAGGTTTAACATACTCTACAGATAGAGGAAGTAGTACATGTCACTTCATTCTGAAAACAACCATCAATACAGACCCTAATTCCCCTTGCAAAGACATCAAAGCCCTTGCCAACTCGTATCTCTGTCTTGTTGCTCTCAATGGACAGCTGATTAGACATGTACTGACTCATAACTTTTCTGGCACAAGATCCATGAGAAAAGGCTTTCTTTAGAACACAGCACATATACCCATGATCTACAGTTTAAATGAGTTGATTTTGGAATATTCAGCACTGAACCCAGCTCTTGAAATAAAGACTGCACCACCACAACATGAATATCAACAGAAACAGCTCTGCTAAGAGGCAAAAGTGAAGACCCAAAACTAAATATGAAAACAGGAGTGGTTCAAGAATATCTGAATGTGGGATCAGACATACTGAGCAGGAAACTTGTTGTTCAGGCATTTGCAAATTGTCAAATGCCTTTCATTTCTTGACTTGCTTTGACCCACCACCAACCTGCAACATGTCTAATGGCTCTGGTTTCTTTTTTTGGGCATGAGTACTTCCAATGAATGTTTTTTTGATTTTTTTCCCCTTACCTATGAAGAACAATCCAATATTTCCCAGATCCCTGGTAAACATGAGAACAACATATGGTTTTCCTGTTTCTACAGTGCACCTATTGAGTACACCCATCAAAATTAACAAGAATCTCCACAAGTGTTCCCTTCCTTTTGACACTGGAGCTCCAGTGATAGTGGGAGAGTGGGTTGTAAATTCCCCCTTTCTCATGAATGCATTCAGAACAAACTCACATGGATTCAGTTCCAAATTCTACCATTTTTCTTGAAGTCATAAGCAAGCCGATACAAAATAAAACTGACTAGGAAATCAGGGCAAAGGGCGACTGCCTTTCTCTTCTCATGTTGTTTTTGCAAATGACCTTATGGTTCATATGTCAAGTGCTCTGGTGTGGAAGTTCCCTTCATTGGCATTCTGGGAGTGTGTCCAAAAAGCCTCAAACTTGGCAAGGGTCAGTGAGTTGTCAATTTGAATTTTGTGTGACTGCAACCTGGTTCACATGGCCAATCAGGAGAATTTGTGGGACAAAGATGGTGATAGCATACTCACAAGTGAGTGGTAAGGTCTGAATTTATGAGAGTTGAAATATGGAAAGGAACACATAATCTTAAGAAATGCAGTTGACTGAGGATGCACTGGTGCCTTTGAGTGCATCTCCCTGCTGAATGGAGTGAATGGAAATTGCTTGCAGGTGAAACTGGTAATTGTTGAAATGGGTTGATTTCATTGAATACCAGAGGAGAAAAAGCAATGTTGAGAGAGAGGAGGTTTGTACCATCCAAAGTGTCTTTTCTAGTTGTATTTTGTTCATTTTTCCAAACCCATGGTGCTGGGGAATTGAACCCCAGCCTTTCTGCTTGCAAATCCAGCAACCTAGCGGATGGTCTATATAGTCAGCACAGGAACATCTCCTTTAAAGTACATGTCTAGATCCCGTCAGGTTCTGTGTCTGTGAAGTTGTATTCAGAGAAGCAAGCCTATAAAAAGCCAATCGATGACTAAGGAATTCTTGATTCTCCTTTTCACAAAATCTTGCAAATATCCTTTTTTAAATCTCAAGCCCCACAATCCAAGGGTGTGCTTGAGGGAAAGAATTGCTTGTCTTTACTTGAGGAAATGGGTTGTAGCTGATCCCTGAGCAGAAAATTATATCAGTGATCTATGGAGGACATGACATGAGGAGACGCAGGACTTTGTGGTATTAGAATATGCTCTGGTTGATAGTATGAAAGGAGATTTGGGGGATCATTTGCCACTGCATCCCCAGCCATTACATTCACAATCTACTGACATCTTTCTTGATCTTTTGTTTGTTTGTTTATTTACTTTTCCTTTTGGCATTTTCTTTTGGAAACTTCTACCGAACAGAGTGCAGTGCAAAATGCACAAGCCTCTACTGGTTCTGGAAGTTGCCTATCATCTCAGGTAGGGGTGATAAGGGAACTTCTTTTCTAGCTCTGTCTCAGATAGCTCCTGTTCTTCAGAGTCACATCATTGTTCTGAGTCTGAACATCTACTTTCTCTTTTAGAAGCATGACTTCATTGTTCTTCTTTTACAGTTTATAATATTTTTTCCCTTCTCTTAACTGTTCTTGAAATTTTGGTTTTTTGGAAGTCAGACAGAAATGAACTAATGTCCATATCATCACCACAACAACAAACAGAAACAAAACAAGGTAACACAAATAATGCCTTACACATATTCATTTACTACAGGATGTCCTTTGCTGTCTCTTGGGACAGCATTTCATTACATTCCCTCACTAGGGGAGTCTTCTGTTACATTCCCTTTCAAGGGGAACCTTCCGTTAAAACCTTAAGGCAACCATTTCCTCAAATAGGGAAACCTGCTAGTTGACTGTGCTAGTGAAAAATTTTCTTCTTTATTACTTACCTGATTGCTCACTGATTCCCCATAGGGGCCACCACTTGCTGCTTGCCGATCACCAGCAGGACAAACAACACGTACACTTCAGAAATTCATGAAGCAGCTTCCGCTTTATTTGGATAACACCCTCAATATATAAGCAGTCTCATGCACAAGCAATTGTAATCAGATATGTCCATCCAATCCTATAAAAGGTCAAGCGATCATGAGCTCAAGCATACATGTAAGATATATCTGTCCATGCACTAAGCGGTTGAACTAATTATTATACAGCCAATGGTAAATGCTTCCTATTTTTCTCAAGGTGCATTCAGCACGCCCTTTGACTCTCTGCCAGTCACCATCTTGGATGCATGTGGTGTAACCCTGGGCCCCGGGTCTCGCCTGCCACAGTGAACCTCTGCCCCTGTTCTACCAGGGACGATCCACTTAGTCCTGCATTATATTTTGAGTTACAATATGAGATCACTTACAAAAGGGAAAAAGAGGTTTTACTTACCTTTAGAAAATAAAAGAAAAAGGTTTAAAAGTCATTGTGAAACAGAGGTCATACAGATAGGGCTAGGGCTTTCTTTCCAGTTGCCGGACTAAATCCCTCCATCCCATACAGGAAAAAAAGAAGAAATTAACTATGATTAGTAAAGGCCAAGAATCGCAATCTCTCACAATTCTCTCTCTCTCTCTCTCTCTCTCTCTCTCTCTCTCTCTCTCTCTCTCTCTCACACACACACACACACATACACACACACACACACACACACACACACACACACTTACCAATCCACAAAATAGGAAAAACTGGCCATTTCTCTCAGGGAAATCCACAATGATGGTGATTGGGTTGCTATTTCCAAAGTAAATTGATAAAATTTTTGTTCAAGAATGAGGCATTCTCATCTTTAAACTGGAGCAAAATAGTTTATAATTATAATTGTCTCTCCTTTTTAGGACCATTTCCAGAAAGTATAAAAGTTGTTTCCATAAAATTGAGTGACAGGGCACTCTTCAATTTTGGGCAGACATGGATCTCTAAAATATACACTGTGGATGTATTTCTGTGTATAATTCTAGGAGGTACTCACCAGCCCTTCCTCTAAGCCAATGTGGGTAGACCAAGCTGATGACTCTCTGCACACACTAAAGCATTCACCACATATGTTTGAACAAGACTGGATTAGGGAAAGGATACCATGATTTATGGTGGAAAGACCAGGATCTTTAATGTCAGGAAGATGCAAATTGGAGAAGTGGCTCAGGAACAAAACAACAACAACAAAATATAAGATAATGGCATATGCCCTTGGAAACTTCCTCTTCATCAGTAAGTGAAGACTCATGATAACCATTTTGCAATGTTCTTGTATTAGAAACAATTCAGAGACAACCACCTAAGATTCAATACAACATAGATATCAGCCATTCAGCCCATAGTGTGGTGTGGTTCATGGACCTCATGATGACTTGTTTGACCAGTGGCATAGACATTGTGGACAGCCATACCTGTGTGCTCTCAGCAGCTGTCATTATTGTGGCAATTGAACTTACCATTCTGCAGAACAGCACTGCCTTTGGGGACCTAGCCCATTGTCTTGCACACATTTAAGCTTAAATCCTGGATGGAGGGAACTGAGCTCATCCACAAGTGTTGATTCAATGTGTCCCTTCAAAGCCAACCTCCAGTTCTCATTATGTTGGTTAGACTTGTTCCACCATCAAACAGGGGAGGGACATTGCCCTCGTACTCCAAATGAGACACAACAGACTGACTTTTCCAAACATCTTTAATAACATAACATCCAAGTGGGCCCTCTGTGTCAACATGACCACCAAGAGGTTAGCACCACTTTCTAATCATACCCCTGGTACCTGAAGCTCCCACCTTCAGTGAGTGGAGGCTACAGATATAAAGCAAAAGCTTGGCATTGAAACAGTTTTTTTCAGGGCTAGTGTGGGAAGTGGACATTTCATTCAGGATAGATGTCCAACGGGTAGGAGACAGTGTGTTCCAGCATCGGAGGCATTTTGTGGAGGGGTGGGGCAAAGGGTATCTCCTGAAATATGGGAATTGGGAATGGGGATCTGGTCTGGTGCTGTGGCATCTGATTAGATATGGGCTGCCCTGAGACCAGCAGAGCAGCTTGCATAGCAACAGGGGTCTCTGCCCTGGGGATGCTGCCTCTGAGGCTATAATCCCTGGCTTCAGGGGTGTTTGACTCCCACAGACTATGTGGAATATGGTCTTTCATCTCAGTGTTGGTAACAGCTGTGGGAGGGCCAATTTTGATAGCTGCATTGATACCATGGCATCTCTGCATATTTATTCAGTACAAGAGTGAATTGTAAATGAAGATGGAACCATTCATCACTTCCATCCACTGCTGGGCACACTTGTCTCACTGCAGCTTCTTCCTCCAGTGAATAAATATAATGCAGCCACCAGTTGCCACACAACAGTCCCATGAGTCCAAAGTGTAGTAAGACCAAGGCTGAGGCAGTAAAAGAAAGAAAAGAGGGAGCTGACTGACAGCTCTAGCTTGGGACCTGAATGTTTCTCATTCCTCTCCTTGATTTGGATCATTCATCCATCCATTCCCTCCCTCCCTTTTTAAAGACCTACCTCATCATTTTATTTTTCCATTATAGCTAGGTCTATAGGGAGCATAAGAGTCCACATTAGCCTTTTAGAGATAAGGGACACTAGGTCTTGAGAAAACATGACCAGCCCAGACTCAGTCAGGCCTCTGGTTTCCAGTCAAGGACCCATCCAATTCATCAGACTGATAAACTAAATTTAAGGGCAAGACCCTGAAGGAAGCACTTTACAAGGACACCAATGTATCTTTTCTGGTTGGGCAGAACATGGTTTCTGCCTTTTAAAACTCCTTAGTTACCTAGAGGAGTGTGTCTCTTAACTATTTAGCACTCCATGGAGGCAGCCATCACCCCAATGATACAAAGCATCTTCCCTGAAAGTTTGTTCCCACACTTAAAGGACTGAAGGAAGACCCAGGTTCTCCATTAGAGGATCCATACTGTTGAGACTTGTTACCAGGCCCATGGCTCAGCAAAGAATCAACTGCCCCATGAATCTGTCCACCAATGGGAATCTTCAGAAGACCCAAGCCCCATTGTTGCCTAAAGATGATGACACTGGGTTCTGAGCACTGAGCATTCCAGGGTGGTGCTTGTGGAGTGACTCTGATTTGATGGAAGATAGGGACTCCATCTTGTGGCATCTCATGAGCATATTTCCCTTCCATCAAACACTGGTTCTCTCCAAAATTGTCCCAAGAATTGTCTGTTCCCAACTCCTTATGGTGAATTCACAAAACAGCCACAAGGAAAGGGCCCTCACAAGCTTGTATTTACATTGTTGGTTGTTAGGGAGTCATTTATGTATACCTTTTCCTATGGGGATTTGGGTAGGGAGTACAGTGAACATTGTGGAGACCTGTCCTCAAGAAGTTTCTGACCAAGCTGTCAGGAGAAAAAAATGTTCAGGGAACCAAGTAGTCAAAACCTCCTTCTTTGGCTCCTACAGTCTATCTTTTGCTTCTTCAACAAGGGCTGGCAAAGTGTTTTCTGAGCATCAGGCCCAGTGGGAGCTCTCCCCTATGAGGTCCTGTATCTTCTTCCAGCTTCATTTCCCTTCCCATTCTTCATATACCTCTCCCTTCTTGTTATGCTAAGTTCCCCAAGACCTTGTTCATTCACCTCTGGAGTTTGGTTCATGCTTTTTCTTCACTCAGTAGTGCCTCTCCCCATTTTCTACCACTGAATACCTCCTTATCAGTCAAGGTGGTCAGCTATCCCTACTCTGAGGCAAATGGTCCCTCAGATGATTTCCCAGAATATCATCTCCAGTTGAAAGAGACTTGGAGAGTTGTCTCATCCAATTCCTTTCATATGCTTGAGTACTGATGGCACAACTTCCCTACTCAGTAACCAAACTCCCATGGTTCCATTGACTCAGGGACTTGCTTACCATCACCTGAGGCAGCTTGCTTCATTTATGACCAGCTCAGAGTGAAAGCCATTTTCTAATCAAGATTAGCTCAGCCTCTCAGTATGTTGTACCAGTGGTCCTGACTTGGCCCCTTGCTGCTCTTCAGTTACTCCCATCTTTAGCAGTAGCCAGAATGATCCTTTTAAGAATAGATGGTGTTACTCTGCTCAAACATACAGTGACTTCCACTCTCACTCAGATTGCTTTCTGCATGCTGCAGGTGGACCCTGGAGATATCTTAGTCTCTCACCCTGGAGACAAGGTGTCCTTCCTTTACAGTGACTGTTGAGTTTCTGTATTGACTTTTGGCCTAATGAGTTATGGACTGTCCAGATGTGATTTTCTCTGAATGAAAATCCCAACTGTTGGCATACCTCTCTGTTTCTGGATCTGGATAGATCACTAAGTACAAAGCATAGGGTGCTAACACACATGTCTCTCACCTGTCCAGAGAGTTGAGTTTGTGATGATGATTCTTTATACTGTCACAAATCTTGAAAGCGTATTTCCTTTTGTCCTTCTTCATGGGCTCACAGATATGCAGCCAGGACATCTCCTCACTACCTCATATCTGCATGTTCTCCCTGGATGAGATCTTAGCATCTCTGTAGAGAAACCACAGCAACATTTTAATTAGCTTCCCATGTCAGAAGCACAGTGCTGGGGCAACACTACAAATGTTGTGGTGTGATCTTGCTTCCTAATGCCAATGTCATAGGAGACATTCTGGCTACTACAATTTCACCAAGAACATCTGTAACTCAGACCCAACACCTGCTAAAATTAAACTGTAGTTAATTTAAAAAATACAATAGTATATAATACACTTGTCACAACTTAATAAACTTCAAAATACTTCGTACAGAATGGCAGCTTCTCAAAAACCTGAAAATAAAACTGACATGCCCCAGCAATTGCACTCCCTGGAATATACTGAAAACACTTGGAAGGAGGGATGCAAGCAGGTGTGTGTGCACCAAGCTCAGTAGCACCATGCACACAAACAGATGTGTGCAACTATGTGCACTGGGAGAGGTTGGATAAGCACAAGGCATATGGCAGAACTTACACATCCCTAAAGGGAAAGGAAAGGAAATCATGACCCAGAAACAGCATAAATGAGCCTGAAGATGCCATGCTGAGTGAAAGAAGCAGACACAGGAAGACAGCCACAGTGATGTCCCAATCAGGAGGACCCAGAGATGGGTAGGTTGGTGCATGCAGGGACTTGGCAAGGACCAGAAGCCAGTGTTCAGTGGGGATAGAGCATCAGTTTCATAATGTGAAAGAACTGGAGGAAGATGGTTGGGCCAGCCACACTCCAGTGTGACTGTGCTGTGTACTGGGAAATGGATGTATTGGTAAACTCCACCTCACATGGATTCTTAAAGCTTGACTGAAGGACAAGGCGCCAGTCCTGCCTCCCAGGGCATCATGAGCTCTGTGTCACATTTGTGAGGCCAACCTGTTTGGACAGGCATGCATAGACCATTTTCCATTGTCATTGTGAGTTGGGGATAAGTGAAAGATTTACAGAAGTCATGGTCATGGGTACAGGGAAATAGACTCTCAAGGAGCAGCAAGGCAGAGTGGGCTCCATCTGTCCCTCCTCAGGTCCTCATATCTGCAGCTGTGTGTTTGGGGAATGGTGTTCCTGACACACAATCTATGGGATTTAGGTGCCACTTGACAGGTATCAGGTGCAAGCCTGCAGCTCAGATATGAAAGGCAAAAACCTGGGGACAGGGAACCCTGTGTTTCTCTGAGGGACAACTCCATGTAGTTCTTTCATCAGTGATGGGACCTACCCAGAGAAGGGGGAGAGACCACGCTTCCTATGTGGCTTGATTGGCTGCTTCCTGCACCATTTCAGTTATTGAGCATGTTTGGGCCCTTGTGTTTCTAATGGAACATGCTGGGAACTTGCATGGCTTCAAGGTGGTGTTCTGTCTTGTCTCCCTGCTTGCTCCCAGGTGAGGCACACTAGGAGCAGCCCTTGACATGAGGACACTCTGTCACCTGCAGGCATTTTTCCTTCACCCCTTGCAAGCCCTCCCTACTGACAGCTCTGCCCCAGCTCCAGTTCAAGACTGTCAAGATGGATCAGAACTGAAGTGAGAACCTAAGCAATGCTGTGGCACTGGCCACCAACTCCTATTCTAGCCATGTGCCTGGGCCACAGGTGCTGCCCACATACTCACTTGTGGTACCAGTGCACCTTCATTTCTTTTGAGAAGTACTTTATGAAGTGTGGAGTCAGAATCTTCTGTGTAAATAGTCTCTTCAGCAGAGGGTCAGATGCTCTTGTAGATGGCAGAACCACATGGATCTCAGGATAGCAGCAGGAGCCATCAATAGCACCATGCTAGGGATGTAAATATTTCAAAGACTTGTCATAAATTCTTTGCTTACCAATAGAGAGAGAGGAGTAAAGTCATCTTACTATAATATCCTTACCCACATTTGTAACCATACTATTTTGTCTTTGCTAAGTACACAATATTCTAGTGAGGGACTGCTACACAAGTAGCATTCAAGTTCAAATGAACCAATTATCCATGATAATTTTCAAAAAGGAGAGGGTGCAACAAGTGTTTGCAAACTGTATGGAGTGAAATGCATGTAGACACAAAATGAACCTACCATGACAATTAACTCATAATAGTCCATAGCTGAACTTTGAGAAAACTAAAAATATTCCAGAAGGAAACAGTATCAAACTATTACTATTTGCCAATGATATGATTCTATTTGGAAGATCCAAAAAATTCCACCCCCAATCTTCTAGAAATAATAAATGAATTCAGCAAAGTATCAGGATATATAATCAATACCCATAAATCACTTTTCTATACATACTATACCTGCTGCAGAAAGGTAGAGAATGTATCAGGTTATGACTTTGACCCCACTTTGAAGGAACTCAGCAAATATTTGAGGAATGAATGAATGAATATTCAGTATCTGTTTCTCAGTGCTCTCCACAATGAGCACACTGCTGTCTTTGTTTCATCCTCCATCCCATAGTGCCAGACTCACTGAAATATTCAAACCAACAGAAGTGATGGTATGAGACCATCTCAGATCTGCAGTGGGGTGTGCACTGCACAGTAGACTCAAAGTCAGGGGTCCCTCCTCACTGTGGGTGCACTCTCAGCTATTCTGTTAAACTGTGGATAGTAGGTGAGGGCTGGAAGTGAACTGAGATTTTATGGGATCAGACCCTGGAATGCTGCAGGTTAGATGAAAGAATCTGTATGTTCAGAGCCAATAGGGATTAGGGGTGGGGGTGGTCTTCATGGAGCAGGTTCACAGTAAGCAGTGTCTAGTGGCAGGGAGAGATGTGGGCTCTCTAGAGGGTGAAACATTCCAAAGGTGTAGAGTGACACAAGTTGGGTTGGGGATGGTGGTGGATCTGTGCTGGAGGGATTGTATGGACAGGGTCTGATTCACATCAAGATGATCACTTATGCACAGGGGATATGATGGCATATGGATGGGTTGAAGGCCATTTTCATTATCCTGCTGCTCTGTCCTTTGCAACACCCCATCTCATTACTGATTTGGTCCTAACCCCTCCTCCTTTTATCTGGGCCAGAGATATGGCTCAAATGGTGACTTTAGAATACAATTCAAATGACTCATTTGGAACTCTACATTGCAGCCACAAATGTTTGTTTTACATTGTGCATGTGGCACACATAACTGCCTGCTGAGATGACCCCAAACCCAGGTGAAAACTTAGGACAGGCTCAGTCTGATGTCTCCATATCTGCAGATCAGTCCAAGCTACTCATTAGGAGGCCTCACTTGGGCCAGCAATCTCCCACACGTGGGTCATCCTGGGATCACCACAGCCCCTCCTTTGGTCTGTGTCATCCTGAGGAACAGCTGCAGGAATACATCCTGCCCTCTTTTCAGGAGGGCTAATACCCTGCCTATATGCCCTTTCTTCCCTAATGGGGACCCTATGCAGTTTCTAACCCTGATCATCCCTTAGACTATGCAAATACATCAGAAATTTGTTTGAGCCTTTTCCTGGCTAATAAGCATCAGTACCCATTTATATTTAAAATAAGAATAAGAAGAATCTTTTGATATATTCTTTTATTTCCTTTGGTTCTGAGGATTGAACCCAGGAGTCTTTAAACACCAAGCCATGTACCCAGCCCTTTGTTTTATATTTTATTTAGATAGAGATTCTCACTGGGTTGCAAAATGCCTCACTGAGTTGCTGAGGCTGACTTCAAACTGAGGATCCTCCTGCCTCAAACTCCCAAGTCACTGGGATTACAGGCATGGGCCACTGCACCAATATCAATATATACTTAAAAACCCTAAAATCAAGTGTCACCCAGTGATGCTACCTTGTGCTCTAAAGAACCAGTGTGCACTTTATCCTGGTAAAACCTATCTTTCCAAAACAGCTTGCTTCTTTTTATTTCTAGGTACTATTGCCCTCTTTTTCCTTTTCTTTCTAATCATTAAAAGTCAAAAACAAATGCAGCTGCCCCTGTTATCTCCTTCCTGGACTCTAGGGCCCCTGGCTTAAGTGCAGCCATGAGCAGATGACCAGCCCAGCACTGCACAGTCAGGAGAGGACTTAGTTCAGAGTTTTAGTGATTCCATTCAAGGGGCAGTTGCCTTTCTTCATTTAATATTGCTACAATTCATGCAATAAAAATAACCCTGCAGAAATTTCAGTTCTTATTACCCTTGCTCAAAAGGGCAATAAAGAGGGCTGGGGATATAGCTCAGTTGGTAGAGTGCTTGCTTCGTAAGCACAAGGCCCTGGGTTCAATCCCCAGCACCGCAAAAAAAAAACCAACAACAAAAGGGCAATAAAGATGCATGTTTTGTTTAGTGTGTATATGGCACTTCATACTTATCAAAGGCTTCACAAATATCTATTAATTATAAAACCCCAAGGGAACTGAGGAATACAAATTCCATCCTCTTTCCAATTAATTCTGCACCTGTCCATCTGACAAATACATGTATTTCAGGGCTCTTAATAGAGGAAGAAATCCCCTTGGCTCTTTTGTCTGTCTTGGAATGTTTAAAGAAATTATCCACAATGTCATGGAAGCTCAGATTGAGCTGCACAATGAATTGGGCTTCCCCTGCTCACTGTCTCAAAAATCAGGTATGTCCACCAAGCCAAAAGCCTTGTCCTCACAAGGCCCAGTGTATGTTTGCTGTACAGTGTGGACTGTGAGTGGTAGGGTATAATCATGCCTATAAAGGCATGGAGTTTATTATTATTGTTATTATTTTCTTTATTTTTGTTATTTAAATGGAGGTATTAGAATGCAGGGGACATTTACCACCAGTAATAGCCATTTATATAAGTTATTGTTGGGGTCTTTCATGACTTGACAGCAGCTTTTCAAAATCTCTGTTAAGTCTTCTACCATGTTAGTGCGGCAGGAAAAGACAAGAGCAACACTAGCCAGGGACTTTTGGTACAGTGCTGTATCTTCAGAAACTGGAAGAGAGAAGGGGAAAGAGATCCTATCAGAAAATCCAATTAGAGTGAGAAAGGAATATGCTTTGGGGAGAGAGAGGAAATGGACTCTCTCCCAGTGTAAGAGGCCTCAATATTAACAAAGGAAAATCCTTTACTACTTTGACTTGCTTTGAAAAACCACTGTTTCTGGAAAGCAGGAAGCAAACACTGCAAACAGCAAACATTTCCACCCAAATTTCAATTTAGGCATCAAAAAAATATGACTGTCCCAAAATACAACTGTTCAAAAACCAAGGGGATGAAGAGGGTCTCCATAACTCCTCCTGGAGGTGCAGGTGTCACACCCCTTCTGCCTGTCTCTTCTCAGTTTTGAATGGTCTCAGGAATATCAGGGAAGACAGCTATGGGTTTTGCACCATCTATGCCAACAGCCCTTCTCTCCAGTCTTTGCCTAGCACTTGGGTGCACCTTGGTGCTCTCTGTTAAGTGGTCTCATTATGGAGACCAAATAGACTGGTTTAGTAATTCATGACATTATTTTTATAGAAATTTAAATGTGTGCAATTTACCTAGATTTAGAAGATTTTAAGCAGAATTGCTGCACAGTCCTCGGGTTTTCCTTATTAAGGGGATCACACATTTCATTAAGACATATGTTGTATTTAGAGCAAAGCTGAGGGAGCATTTGCAGCATCTGTGAGGGTAAGCCATCATAAGCAGGCCCAGTAGGAACTGTGCTATGATATTCTCATTAACATCCACACTCTCCTCTTTTTCATTTGTTAAAGGGGCCAGTCAGCTTTTTAATATAACTTGTATTAGTGCAATTGTAGGAGACAGAGTCCTTAAACACTGACATGCTGGCTAGCAGGCCTGTCTGGCTCAGCTGGTGAGAAGCACGCCCATCCTCCACAGCCTAAACCTTCAATGCTGGAAGACTCCTAAGTACTCAGCACATGCACCCTGTGCTCTTTCCAGAGTGCCTTGGCTCTTAGTGAACAAGGGAAATGACCCTCATAGTGACCTTAGAGACCATTTTTCAATTGTAAGAGTACTGTTTTGCATAGGAACATGGGACCCAATGAAATTGAAAAGCTTTCATGGCCCATGGTGTCTGGAACTGCAGGGAGAGTTGATATAACAGCAATGCTTTTGTGAACCTGAGTTTCTCTGCCCCTGATTGCCCTGGGAAAATGTGATCCTGGATGGGCTTCTGAGTCCTCAGAGGCTGGAAGGTGTCATGGGAAAATACAGGCCTGGATTCAAGTACCCTCCTTCTAGCCCAGTTCTGCAGTTCACTTCTGGGTGTGTCCTAGACATGTGCCTAAACTCTGGAGTCTCCTGCTAGACTTGGTAACAAAGATAGGATGATCTGCCTCCCAGCTGGACCACAGTACTGATGGTCACATGTGAGGAGGATCCCAACACTTGGTGATTGCCTTTGGCTGTAAGTTTTTTACATAGACAGGAAATCAACTTTTATTAAATTAGACTGCTGGAAGTCTAACTATGCTAATTAGTCTTAGCTTTTCTTTATTTTTTTCTAAATGTGTTCTAATTAGTTATACATGACAGTAAATGCATTTTGACACACTGTACACAAATGAAGCATACCTTCCCATTCCTCTGACCATACATGGTGCTGAGTCACACAGTGTAATCATACATGTATATCAGGTAATAATGTCTGTCTTATTCTGCTGTCCTTCTCATCCCCACTGCCCCACCCCTCCCCTCTGCATAATCCTTAATTCTTCCCTCCCCACCCCCAACTATGAATCAGCATCCACTTAACATAAATATTAAGCCTTTGTTTTTTAGGGATCAGCTTATTTTGCTTAGCATGGTATTCTCTAGTTCCATCCATTTACCTTCAAATTCCATAATTTCATTCTTCTTTAAGGCTGAGTAATATTCCACTGTGTATATGTACCACATTTTCTTTATCCATTTATGTGTTGAAGGGCTTCTAGGTTGGTTCCCCATAATTTGGGTATTGTGAATTGAGATGCTATAAACATGAATTTGGCAGCATCACTGTAGTATACTAATTTTAAGTCCTTTGGGTATAAACAGAGGAGTGGGATAGCTGGTTCAAATGGAGGTTTCATTCCAAGCTTTCTGAGGAACCTCCAAAGTACTTTCCGTATTGGTTGCACCAATCTGTAGGCCAGCAGCATTGTATGAGTGTACCTTTTTCCCCACATTCTCACCAAGTTCTTATTCCTTCTATTTTTAATAATTGTCATTCATACTGGAGTGAGATGAAACCTTAAAGAGTTTTGATTTGCACTTCTCTAATTGCTAGAGGTGTTGAATATTTTTTTCATATATGTGTTGATTAATTGTATTTATTCTTCTGTGAAGTGTCTCTTCAGTTTCTTATTCCATTTCTTGGTTGGGTTATTTGGGTTTTTGTTGTTAAGATTTTTGTCTTCTTTATATATCCTGGAGATTAGTGCTGCTTCTGAGGTGTGTGTGTGGGGAAAAGATTTTCTCCAATTCTGTATGCTCTCTCTTAACATTACTGATTTTTCCTTTGCTGAGAAGAAGCCTTTAAGTTTGAATCTATCCCATTTATTGACTCTTAATTTTACTTCTCTCACTTCAGGACTTTTGTTAAGGAACTCAGATCCTAAGACAACATGATGAAGATTTGGGCCTACTTTTTCTTCTATTAGGTGTAGGGTCTCTGTTCTAGTGCCTAAGTCTTTGATCCACTTTGAGTTGACTTTTGTGCAGGGTGAGAGATAAGGGTTTGATTTCATTTTGTTACATGTGACTTTCCAGTTTTTCCAGCACCATTTGTTGAATAGGCAATCTTTCCTCCTATGCATATTTTTGGTGCCCTTGTCTAGTATGAGATAACCATATTTATGTGGGTTTGTCTCTGTGTCTTCAATTTTGTACCATTAGTCTACATGCCTATTTTGGTGCAAATACCATGCTGTTGTTACTATTGATCTGTAATATATTTTAACATCTGGTATTGTGATGCCTTCCACTGCATTCTTCTTGTTAGGATTGTTTTGACTATTCTGTCTCTTATTTTTCCAAATGAATTTCATGATGGCTCTTTCTATTTCTGTGAAGAATATTATTGGGAATTTAATAGAAACTGCATTGAATATGTACAGTACTTTTGGTAGTATAGACATTTTGACAATATTAATTCTGCCTATCCAAGATCGTGGGTGATCTTTCCATCTTCTAAGACTTTCTTTCTTTCTTTAGTGTTCTGTAGTTTTCATTGTAGAAAACTTTCACCGCTTTTGTTAGACTGATTCCAAAGTATTTTTTTTTAGGCTATTGTGAATGGAATAAATTTCCTAATTTCTCTTTCAATGGATTTATCCCTTATGTATAGAAATGCATTAGATTTATGGGCATTGATTTTATATCCTGCTCTTTTGCAAAATTCATTTATAAGTTCTAGAAGTTTTCTGGTTTTTTTTTTTTGGATCTTCTAAATATAGAATAATGTTAACAGCAAATAGTGATGTTTGAGTTTTTCTTTTCCTGTTTTTATCCCTTTAATTTCTTTCATCTGATTGCTCTGAGGAGAGTTTCAAGAATGATACTGACTTCAAGTGGAGAAAGAGGCATCCCTGTCTTGTTCCAGATTTTAGAGCAAATGCTTTCAGTTTTTCTGCATTTAGAATGATGTTGACCTTGGGCTAATAGATAGCTTTTACAATGTTGAGGTATGTTTCTACTATCCCTAGTTTTTCTAGTGTTTTGAGCAATGAAGACGTGTTGTATTTTGTCAAATGCTTTTTCTGCATCTATTAAGATGATCATATGATTCTTGTCTTTAAGTCTATTGGTGTGATGAATGCTTATTGATTTCTTTACACACATGCCCCATGGTGAAGTGAAGGGAGGCCATCAGGAGCCTGCATATAGTCTCCAGCCAAGTTGGGGAAAGGAAAACCATGTGCCATGGGTTTGGGACCAGACTCCAAGGGCACAGTGTCCCCTAATGCTCCAGAAACCTGACCCCAAGCAAAGCTGTCCCCCAAAAAATTAAGACTTGTATAAAAATCCACCCTCTCTCTGGGCACCTCACAGGAAGAGTGTTCACTGCTTGCTTAAAGGGCATATTCTGGTTTTCCAGAGATCTGCTGGGCTGCTCTGGTAGGTGATGAAGGTTAGCCTGGGTGTTGGGGTTGTGATGAGTCTCTGAGGCATTGGCATTGAGGTCAGGGAGGCCCTCCAGAATCCTTGTGCCCCACACCACCTGTTCTTGGCTCTAAGACTGGATCCCATGCTAGGCTTTGTGAGGACCAGAGATGGACCCTGACTCCACACCTGGCCATCCAGCCAGGGGCAAAGATGAGCAGGCTGCATGGTCCTTGGGGCTTCAAAATTAGGTTGCTCACCTACCAGCACAGGAGGTTCACAGAAAAGAGAAAGCTCATGATGGACAGAGACCTTTGGATGTTCTCTAGAGAAGAATGCTGGCCTTAGAGGGAGGCATCAGTTCCACAAGTCCAGTCAGGGTACCACATGATGGGCCAGGCCTGATGGAGTGGGGGCTCCATGTGAAGCAAAGTATGGGCACACATGTTTCTGTGGAGAGAAGGGTCACTGGTTTGGACAGGGCCAGCTTCTCTTACATAGTGGCACAAGTACAATCTAAAAGATGACCATGGTGTGGATTCCATGCTACTGCACTGGGTGTGGATGGTCCCTGGGGACTCTTGCAGTTGAGGACCAGCTAGGGTGCTGGCTTTCAGATTGATCTGACAATGTCTGATTTTACCTTAAGGTCACCTCTATTTCTCTTGCTGTTTACTCCTCCTTGATCTCTTCCTCTGTCACCCTCACCCACCCCAATCCTCAGTCATTCCTTGACTCCTCTCAAGTGTCACTCTCTCTGAGAAGACAGGAGGGGCCTCCTTAAGCATGTGGCACTGCCCTTGCTGCATGGCCCCTGTGCTTAGGACACTTAGAAGATCCTGGCTTATGGCTACTTTCTACATTTGGCTCCCACTAGAGCTGGAAGCTCCTGAAGCCTTGGTGGGGTGAGCTCTGTTGTGTCATCCAGCACTCTGAAGGCCATCCAGAGGTCCAGAAGGATGCTGCACTCCAATCTGGGCTAGGTGGGTTGCATACCTCACCAGTGCTGCTCAGAGACCAGGAGCTTACTTAGAAGAATTTTCCCACATGGGCATCCAATGACTCAGGTTGGTGACTGGGGTGAAGGCTCTCATCCTGAGGAGGGAGAAGCAGGAAGTGGTTCACTCTTCAATTGAGCAAAAGCCTGACACCAGGAAGAGGCCAAGGCACCTTCCTTTCTCCCTTCATTCCTGAGAGCAATATGACTTCCTGGACAAGAAGAAAAACCCAAGCCCAAGATCTTTTTTTGGATCAAAGAAATTATGACTGCTTAAATTCCTCTTTCCATCAAGTTGAATGTGTTCAATGCTGGGTCTTTCCCATTACTGCCACAGAGAAGTGGACATCCTGCCCACCTGGGCTGATTGGGCTGGAAGACTGCAGAGGATAGGTGGACCTGCCCCCCACTCACTCACTGCTGCCCCCAGGGTTGGATGGAAAGAGGTAAGGAAATAGTACTGAGTCACAGTTAGATAGCTGGCTTTGGGGGGACTAAGGGTCTGGTAGATGGTTAAAACAGAGACTTGAATTTTTGGCCCTACTGCTTTCTGGATTGGGGAAAGTATGTTTTTCCTCTGGGTCCTTGGCATGTGGTGCAGTTCCACTGGCCTCTGCAGGGGGTTCTATTAGGCAGAACCTGAGATGGGCCACATTTGGTCCACAGGAGACACTGTTGCATTTCTGACCCCAAGAAACTCTGCCAGCACAGACCAGTCCCTCTGCAACCTGGCACCCTTGTGGAGCAGGGGAAGGGTGGCCAGTGAGACTAAATGCAGGGTCATGCTCAGTCTTCTAAGGCCCTCTCTTGACTCCAGGGTGCACTCGAGGCTTTCTGAATGATGCACTATGAAAACACCTTCTGCCAGAATTGGGTGGGAGGTGGGGCCCCACCTTCCTCTCCCAAAGAAACTGGGATGGGTGACTCTGTACAGTGGTGACTCTCTCCACATAAAAATTCTCAGTCCCCTCTCTGACCCTATCCCTGGGACAGCACACAGTCATTTCCTGGACATCTGTACATAGGAAGGTGAGGCAGAGCACCTGGCCCTTGGTATTGATAGCTACCATGATGACACATACCTCCATTTGGAAGGTGTTCTGATGTCCTGTTGCCTGTGCACACACATGAATAAACACATGCACCTGCACATCTCAGGAAGGCTGTGCACTTACACAGTGATAGCAGTGCTCTCTTTGTGGAGAGAAGTGGTGTCCACATTCTCACTTGCTCACTTTTTAAATGAGTTTAATGCATTTATCACATAATTAAAAGAAAGTAAAGAAGGTTAAGTGGCCATATTCTCCTCTAGTCTTTGGTATTTTCACCAAGAAATATTGCTGCTAAATTTTGGTATAGAAAAAATTTGCATTAAATACTTGTAGTGACTGCAGAGTGACAACTTTGGTTTACACATTCTGCCCCTTCGCTGGACTTTAGCTCAGGCTACCATTTGTTGCTGGGATAACTTTCTTCATTGGATGTATCTGTTTATGTGTGTGTATGTGCATTGAATTCTCATTAAATTTACACATATAGTCACAGAACTGGAAAAGAACATTGTCCATCAAGTCCAGCAGTATCTGCCAGTTGCCCAAGGCCCATGCTGTTCATCAATCCTGTCATTACCCACTTCTACCTGTGAGGAAGAGGCTGGCTTGTCCTTTGCAAGTGTCCAGAAGGCATGGGATTTATCCCATATTCCTGATTCCAGGGCCCAAACTCTTTCTACCACAGAGCACCATCGCCTGATTTGATTGGGCTACATTTATTTGCCTAAACCTAGAGGATGTGGACATGCTTGAGGGCCATGTTGTCAGGAAAGCATTCCAGGATCAACACTTTTCCAAAAGTATTGCAAAAACAAGACACCAAGCAGCAAGACCTTCCAATCAGTGACAGTCTTCCTGATTCCTGCATGCAGGGTTATCAAGTTAGCAGAAGGGAGACCTCCTCATTTCTTTGATCACTATGCTTACTGAAAGAAGAGAAGTTAAGATAAAACCCTGTGTTCCTCCTTTTAACATGTAAGTACAGACTAGATAATTGCAGAACATGAGATAGACTGGGTACTGTAAACATTTCTGATGAGGCCCCTACTGCAGAAGCCCAGAGGTATATTCTCTGTGTGCCACTGCTACTCATGCTGCCATGGATGCTGGGAGGTCTTTTCCCCTGGTGTCTCTGTCATGGGTACCACTACCATCAACCAGAGGTTTTCTCTTGGTACACAGCCATCACTGACACTGCTGCAGGTGCTCTGTGTTTTTTTTCTCCAGGTGCTGCTACTGCTGTTGTCTCAGTCACCATCACCCAGAGGACTGCTGTTCTCCATGCTGCCTTGGATGCCTGGCTGCCACCTTCATTGCTGCTGCTACTGTTGACACAGATGCAGTCAAAGCTGCCACTCCCTGGAGGTCTCCTCTCGGATGCTCCTGCAGCTGTAGCCAAAGCTGGTGCCAGACCAACTGGTGCCACAGACTCACCAACTGCTGCCAACACCATAGATGTCTGAAGCTGCTGCTGACCCTCTGCCTGCTGCCACTGACTCCTGCTACTATCACACCACCACTGCCCAGAGGTCCACAATCAAGGAGACTACGGATCTGGTTGCACATGGACATATCTATTTTGAGATGATGGATAGAGCCTGGGGTTTGGTGTGTCATTAGGTTTGCTACAACTGATAGGGGTGCAGCTTCCCCTGCCTGGGGACACCAGTCAGGGCCTAGAGGTTCAGTTTCAGGGTGCCTATGAGTTTGGCTGCTGCTGGGGTGTTCCTCCTGGGAGTGTGGGTTACTGTTTCTCACGATTGCTCATCCTTGGTGGTCTCTCTCCAAATTCCAGTGGGATTGAGATCTTTGGATGGCAATATGGCCAAACTCAGGATATCTGAGGCCCAGATTGGTGAGAAAGTGACTGAGTCCCCCAGGGTCTGTCTGGGCCAGGGAGGTTTGTGGGAACTCACACACAGGACTGAGAAGCTTTTGGACACTAACAGAAACAGTTGTTCAATTTTCCATTGAGATTTATTTTATTTTTATTTTTTTTCTTCTCTGGCATCTATCTCCACCATATTTGGAGCAGGGTATATTATGTTCATCAGTTGTTTGAAAATGGTAATATATGCACGGTGTTTTGCAATTCTGCTATATATTCTGTATATTCTTATATTTTTAATTTTTTCTTCTCTTTTCATATGTTCTTCCTCTTGTTGTCTATCTTCCTAGATTCCCTTTCTACATTTTCTCCATATAGCAGCCATTCTCTGTTGGTTCCTCTTCCACTCTTCCTATGGATTCTTGTTTCTGGCTTTTCTTTCTCACTCAAAAACACCATGTCCTGCACTGTTTCTGTTCTTTCTTTGTTCACTATTTGAGATTGTAAATCCATTTGGCAAATTTTCTGTTTTTATTGTGAACAGTGATTGAACTCATTTTTGCTGTTTATAGTGAGAGGGCAATAGACACCTTTCAGGGAGCTATTCAATTTGAGGCTGTGTATTGTTTGCACTGGGTGCTATTGATATCAGTCTCCCACTTAAAGGCAGCCTACTGGAAATCTTCAGTGAAAATTTAGCCCTACATGGTAGAATCTCTTTTGCTTCAGACCTGTATGACTAGATGAGAAAACACAGAAGCAAGATGAAAAACAAGGGAACAAAGTGCCACAAACAAACCAACATGCCCAATAAGAGTAGCTACTGACAACACAATAGAAGAAATGTCCAAGAAAGAGTTTAGAACAGACATTGTTAACCTGATATGCAAAGTAAATTATGGTGTAAAGAGTGAAATCAAGCAGAAAATACAAGAAGTGAAGGATCACTTCAAAAAAGAGTTATAAATTGTTAAAAAAGGAGAAATCCTCAAAATGAAGGGATTCATAATTCTGATTTTAAATCCAATGGAAAGCATTACCAAAGACTAGACCATCTGGAAGACAGAACCTTAGATAATCATGTAAAAATATTTAATATTGAAAATGAAGAGATCATGCAGAGAACATGGTAGGAATCCATGAGAAAAACTTCCAAGAATTATGGGGTAACATGAAAAGCCCAAATCAGATTTATTTGGCCAGAAGAAGGAGTAGAGACACAATCCAAAGGAAAGTATTGGGTTTTCAATTATATAATATCAGAAAATTTCCCACACCTAAAGAATGAAATGGAAAATCAAATACATGAGATTTATAAAACCCCAATATACAAAACTGCAGCAGACACACACCAAGACACATTAAAAAGAAAATGACTGAAATACTATAAGAAGAAAAATCTTAAAGTCCATGAGAGAAAAAAAGCAAATTATGTATAAGAGAAAACTAATTCAAATCTCAACTGATATCTCAACCCAGACCCTCAAAGATAGTAAGTCATGGTTCAACATATCTCAAGCTCTGAAAGAAAATGGATGCCAACCAAGAATTTTATATCCACTGAAATTAAGTTTCAGATATGAAGATGAAATAAAAACTTCTCATGATAAACAAAAGTTAAAAGAATTCACAAATAAAAAGCCTACAGTACAGAACATTCTCAACAAATCCTTACTCCATGAGGATGAAATGGGGGGAAAAAAGTGAAATCCAACAAAGGGAGAAACTACACTAAAGGAATAGTTAAAATATAATCTAAATCATATTAAAAGCCAGAAATATACCAACATGACCAGGAATACAGGCCATATCTCAGTAATAACCTTCAATATTAATGAACTAAACTCATCAATCAAAAGACATAGACTAGCACATTGGATTAAAAAAACAAGACCCAACAACATGCTGTCTCAGATAGACTCACCTCATAGGTAAAGACATCCACAGACTGAAAGTGAAATGATGGGAAAAACCATATCACAAGTATAGAGTATGTAAACAAGCAGGGCCTTCCATCCTCATATCAGATAAAGTAGACTTCAAACCAAAGTTAATCAGAAGGGACAAAGAAGGTTGTTTCATTATACTGAAGGGAATTGTACACCAGCAAGACATAGCAATTATAAATATTTTTTCTCCAAACAATGAAGCATCTATGTATGTCAAAATAACCCTTCTCAATTTCAAGAATCAAATAGAACACAACACAATACTACTGGGTGACTTTAACTCTCTCCGATCTTCCAAACAAAAACTAAGTGAAGAAACACTAGAACCAAATAATACAATCAATAATTTACAATTAACAGAAATATATAGAATACTTCATCCATCAATTTGTCAATAGACTTTTTTCTTGGAAGAACATGAATTCTTCTTTAAAATAGACCATATCTTATGCCAAAAAACAACTCTCAGTAATATAAAAAAATGGAGATTATACTCTGCATTCTATCAGATCAGAATGGTCTGAAATTAGAAATCAATAAAAAATTAGTTATTCTAACACATGGAGACTAAACAATACACTATGGAATGATGAATGGGTTGTAGAATAAATCAAGGATGAAATGAAAAAATACTTAGAGGTAAATGAGAACACCTTTACAACATCAAAATCTCTGGTTTAAGGGCTGTGCTAAGAGGAAAGTTCAATGCATCGAGCTCATACATTAAAAGAATAAAAAGTCAAGAATAAATGACCTAACATTACATCTCAAAGCCCTAGAAAAAGAAAAACAAATCAACACCAAAAGCAGCAGAAGACAGGAGAAAATTAAAATCAGAGCTAAAATCAATGAAATTGAAACAAAATAAAGAATTGGAAACTTGACAAAACAAAAATTTGGTTCTTTGAAAAAAATCAATAAAATTGATAAATCCTTAGCCACACTAACAAAGAGAAAGAGAAAACTCAAATTGCTAAAATTCATGATGAAAAAGAAAATATCTCAATGAATACTATTGAAATACAGAAGACAAGTAGAAACTATTTTGAAAAGTTATATTCAAATAAAATATTAAAACTTGAAGACATCAAAAAATTTCTAGGTATGCGATGTACCAAAACTGATGCAGGAGGACATACACAATTTAAAAATATCAATTTTAAGCAATGAAAGAGAAGACACCATCAAAAGCCTACCAACCAAGAAAAGCCCAGGACGAACAGATTCTTAACCAAGTTATATAAGACTTTCAAAAATGGATTAACATCAATATTCCTCAAATTATTTCATGAAATAGAAAAGGAGGGAACCCTTACAAATTTATCCTATGAGGCTAGTATCACCCTTATACCAAAACCAAAGACACATCAAGGAAAAAAAAAAACTTCAGACAAATATTCCTCATGAACATAGACGCAAAAATTATCAATAAAATTCTGGTAAATCACATACAAAACATATTTAAAAGATAGTGTACAATGATCAAATTGATTCATCCCTGGAATGCAAGATTCACTCAACATACAGAAATCAATAAACATAATTCATCATATAAACAGAGTTAAAGACAAGAATCTTATGATTATCTCAATAGATGCAGAAAGAACATATGACAAAATACAGCACCTCTTCATGCTCAAAACACTAGAAAAACTAGGGATAGTATGAATATACCTCAACATTGTAAAAGCTATCTATCAACTTTTTTTCAACATTATCCTGGAAACTCTACCCAGAGCAGTCAGATGAACAAAATTAAATGATTACAAATAGGAAAAGAACTCAACTTATCACTACTTGCTAATAACATGATTCTATATGTAGAAGATCCAAAGACTTTCACCAGAGAACCTCTAGAACTCAAAAATGAATTCAGCAAAGAAGCAGGACATAAAGTCAATACCCATAAAACAAATTCATTTCTATACATAATCAATGAATCCACTGCAAGAGAAATAGGAAAACTACCCCATTCACAATAGTCTCAAAAAGATACTTGGGAATCAATCTAACAAAAGAGGTAAAAGACCTCTACAATGAAAACTACAGAATACTAAAGAAAGAAATTAAAGAAGACCTTAGAAGATGGTAAGATCACCCACACTGGTGCATGAGCAGAATTAATATTGTCAAAATGACTATATTACCGAGTGTTGTGGATTAATTGCAATTCCTATTAAAATATCAATGGCATTCCTCATAGAAATAGAAAAAGCCTTCTTGAAATTTATTTGGAAAAATAAGAGAACCAGAATTACCAAGGTAATCTTTAGTAAGAAGAGTGAAGCAAAAGGCATCACACTACCAGACCTTAAGCTAAACTATAGAGCAATAGTACCAACAACAGCATGGCATTGGCACCAAAATAGACATGTAGACCAATGGCACAAAATTGAAGAAACACAGACAAACCCACATAAATATGGTTATCTTGTACTAGACAAAGGTACCAAAAATATACATTGGAGAAAAGATAAACTATTCAACAAATGATGCTGGGAAAACTGAAAACACACATGCAGGAAAACGAAATTAAACACCTATCTCTCACTCTGCACAAAACTCAACTCAAAATGGATCAAAAACCTAGGAATTAGACCAGAGACCCTGCACCTAATAGAAGAAAAGGTAGGCCCAAATATTCATCATGTTGTCTTTGGACCAGATTTCCTTAACAAGACTCCTAGAGTGCAAGAAATGAAAGCAATAATCAATAAATGGAATGGATTCAAATTAAAAATCTTTTTCTCATCAAAGGAAACAATCAATAACATGAATAGAGAGCCTACATAATGTGAAAAAATCTTTACCACATGCACCTCAGATAGAGCACTTATCTCCAGGATATATAAAGAACTCAAAAAACTTAACACCAAAAAACCAAATAATCCAATTAATAAATGAGCAAAGGAACTGAAGAGACACTTCACTGAAGAAATAGAATTGATCAACAAACATATAAAAAGTGTCCATCATCTCTAGCAATTAGAGAAATGCAAATCAAAACTACTCTAAGATTTTATCTCACTCCATCTGAATAGCAATTATCAAGAATACAAGCAATAGTTAAGTGTTGGCAAGGATGTGGCGGAAAAGGATGTGGACTGTAGATTGGTGCAGTAAGGAGATTCCTAAGAAAACTTGGAATGGAACCACTATTTGACCCAGTTATCCCACTCCTCAGTTTATACACAATGGACTTAAAATCAGCATACTGGAGTGATGCAGTCACATCAATGTGTATAGCAGCTCAACTTATGATCGCTCACCACCCGCGGGGACAATCACAATGCGTACACTCTTCTTGATCACAGGAACCAAAAGGGCTTTATTCCACAAGTCTCAGACTTATATTGAGAACATCAGCCTGTCAGAGAGTAGACTACCAGGAAAGTCAGCCTATCAAGGAACAGTCTCCAGGCAGATACCAAGATCGCCTCATGTACAATAGCCAACCAGAGTTACTTCCTAAAACTTGTATATGAGTGCAGCTATGTCTGGCAAGCTGCCAGGCACCATCTTAGAGATCAGGCCATGATGCGGCTCTGGGGCCCTCAGAGCCCGCCCCTGACATCTCCCCCTTATTCTTTAAATAAAGAAAAGATGATTTGGGACCTTGCCTGTCTTAGGCTGTCCATGGCAAATTACATCCTTACCCGTCATTGGAATTCTGACCTCCAGGTGTCAGAACCCTGTCTTAGGTTGGTATGCATTTCCAGGGATCTTACCCATCTTTGACTACTGGTCCAGCATGCTTAGCCATACTTGGGGGGATGTGCCTGTCTCAATGGCTGTCAAAGCCTGTACTATAGCCTGTCGATGACATTGGGCATCTTGGCAAGCTCTGATTTGGCTGCATATAACATAGGCTATCCCTAAGCAGATAATAATCAGAACAGCTACTGTTCCAGCCCACTGTTTTGTCAATCCCAGGGCTTTAAATACCGATGCAACTTGAACCCTGGTGGCATTGGCTCTGAGTATTTCAGCTCATAGCTGACTGGTTAAATTATCAAACGTAGAGGACCAATAGCCAGTAAAGTAGACAGACAGAATTTTAGATAACATAGCCGCAGAGCTAAGGTTATTATAAGCAATAGGGTGACACACACTGCTCTTAAAGGATAAACACATTCCAGTCCCAAAAGTTCTTTCAAGATATCCACTTGTTCTTGTAGCAAGTCCACTCTTTGATTTACAAAGAGTATGCCTGCCTTAAAATGGTTGTTTAGAGCTTCTTGAGTCTGTAAGCCTGTAGCTGTATTTTTGGCCAAGTGATTGACTGCTGTTGCTGTAGGTATGGCAGTTGCTAGTGCTGCTGTTGCAGAAACCACTATTGCAGTGACCACAGTCACTGTGATGCCAAAATCTCTCTTGTCTCTAGATAGTAGTACTGGCACTTCTGTATCTGTAACAGAGACTGGAACAGGTAGGAAGGTAGGAATATGCATTTGCTTGAGGTGCAATTGAGAAGAGAAGAAGTTAAAAACATAAAAAAGGGGGGAACACAGAAACTGGGGTAGGTGTAAAGGTAATGTTTCTGGTACACGTAGATTGTGAGGCAGCACCAGTGAACCTAGAACTGTTTGCCCACGTAGAGGAGTTCCAAGTACATAGCCGAAATGTCACTCCTACGGGCTGGGGATATAGCTCAGTAGGTAGGGTGCTTGCCTCACAAGTCTAAGGCCTTGGGTTCAAATCCCCAGCACTGCAAAAAAAAAAATTAAATTTGAAATGCCCCCTCTAAGAGACTAAAAAAAAGATTGTAAGTTAGTATATCCTGAAGCTGCAGTGAAAAGCATCCAATTGTCAAAGGGGTTGATACGTTTTATGCCTAATTGAACATCATTATTAGTGAAGTTATCATTAGCAGTGAAAGAAGTGAAATTGGGAGTGAAAAAAAATCTATTTTGTACAGGAGTCGCTGGTCCTGCATGTTGACAATCTGTCCATATAGGAGGTGTACTGTGTTTAGGATTACAAGGAGGGAAGATTTTAGGGGTTTTGAAAGTAGTTCCTGTAGCATTATGTCTGTGAGGTACCCATCCTGAAAGTAAAACAGCATCTCCTGTTAAGTTTTTTTTATGTATACTTGAAATGTAGAACCATTTTCACCCGGGCAAAAAGAAAATGTGGCTAAGGGATGAATGATTGTCAATAGCATGATTGTCAGGAGTGTCTTTGGCGTCTTCATTTTGTTGATCTGAATTACTTGTTGGTAGCATTGCCACTGGTTGAGTCAGCCATTCAGGAACCCAGATAGGTGATGTTTTATCCTGTGCAAACACACAAACCGAGCCATGGCTCCAGTAAAGCACCGGGTCCAGACCATTCCATTATCCAGTAAGAACATCCTTCCATTTTACCGTCGTTCTATCATGTTGCTTATGATTGCCATGTCTCTCAGTGGCAAAGCGACCCTCATTATCCAGAGTTAAAAATTTTAAATAAAGAGGCAAAGAGAAAGTTTATCTTTAGGGGACCTGAAGGTCTCCCCTATTCTCCCTTTTTGTTTATAAAGAGTATTTCTGAGGGTGAGATGTGCACGTTCAACAATATCTTGTCCTTGTGGGTTATAAGTTATACCTGTGGTTAGAGTTATTTCAAATTTAGTGATAAATTGGTTAAAAGAGGTTGAAGTATAAGCAGGGCCACTGTCCGTTTTAAGTTGTTTAGGAAGTCCCCAGGCTGCAAAAGCCTGGAGACAGTGGGAAATGACATCTTTGACTTTTTCTCCACTGTGTAGTGATGCAAAGATGATACCTGAACATGTGTCTACAGATACATGTACATATTTAAGGTTAACAGTCCTTTAGGATTAACTCCTATAGAAGGTGGATGATGGAGGACTGTACACTGACCACAAGATTTAACAATAGCACATGCAGTTTCTTTAGTAATGGGAAACTTCAGTTTTAATGTTGTAGAATTAACATGGAATTGTTGATGATAATTTTTTGCTGCCTCAAATGCAGAAAAAATGTGGGGATCCTTAGTTGCTATGTCTGCTACATTATTCCCTAGAGCTAAAGGTCCAGGTAAATTGGTATGAGCTCTGATATGTCCAATAAAGAAAGAATTATAACAATCCCAAATCATTTGTTGTAAAGTCCATAAAGGATAAAAAATAGTAGAGTTTGAGGCAATAAGCCCTGCACATTCTAAGTTACTGAGAGCTTGAACTACATATAAACTATCTGAGTAGGGAAAAGGAATGTTTGGACTTTATATAGATAACAAATAGCTCCAGTTCCTGTTTTGGATTCATCAGTGAAAATCACAGGAGCCTTAGGTATAGGTTGTTGTCAGGTACCTCTTGGGAATATTACAGAATTATTACTACAAAATTGTATATAAGGATGTTTAGGATAGTGAATATCAAAGTTAGCTTGAGTGGAGCATCTAACAACAGTCCAAGAATCCATGAAATTACATAACCAAGAAAGTTAATGCTTATCATAGGGAATAATGATGGTACCTGGATGAATTCCAAACACTGTGATAGATGATTTAAGTGCCTTTAAGATTACTTGAGCTACTGCTTCAGGGTAGGGTAAGAGAGTTTTATTGGGTGAACAGGCTAGATGAACCCAAAACAAGGGATCCTCTTGCCAAAAGACTCCAGTGGGTAATTTCTTGTTAGGAAAAACAATGAATTGTAATGGCTGAGAGAGATCAATATAATCTACCTGGGCCTAATCTTTTTTGTATAATATTTAAAACCAGACGCGCTTCAGGAGTGAGCTCTCTGGGAGATGTGGGATGGGGATTCCCTTGTAAAATATTAAAAAGAGGAAGTAGTTCTCCTGTGGAAAGCCTCAAATATGGACAAATCCAATTTATATCCCCTAGTAGCTTTTGAAAAACATTTAATGTTTTTAGATGATCTACCCTGATGACAGTTTTTAATGGAATAGAGAAAAAACAGTCTTTTATGTCTATAATTATTGTAGGCCAATCTTTTGGTAAAGCAGTAAGGACTGGAAGCCCTAATTGAGTTGGCCCCATAGATTGCATAGTAGCATTAATAGCTCTTAAGTCATGAAGGAGCCTCCATTTTCCTGATTTCTTTTTTATGACAAAAATAGGGGTATTCCAAGGAGAAGTTGAAGGTCTAATATGATTTGCTTCTAATTGTTGTTGTACCAGTTCCTGGGCCGCTTTAAGTTTTTCTAATGTCAGGGGCCACTGAGAGGCCCACACTGATGCATTGGATTTCCAAGTTATTTATACATACTTTTGTTCAGTGGCCCCAAGGAAAAACCCAAGCCTTCGCGACTTTGATTGCCCTTAACACTAATTGGCTGGGTGTTTCCCTGGCCATAGCGGCCAAGCCCCTTGTCCCATTTATGATCTTGTTTAACCATTAGATTTTGAGCCTTTTGGCTATAATGGCATTTTGTAGTGAGTACTAAATCCATTTGCATGAGAATGTCTCTGCCCCATAAATTAACAGGTAAATGGTCTAAGAAATAAAGTTGAAATGTTCCCTGTTGGCTCTCATCGTTTTTCCATGTCAATACAGAACTACTCCTTTGTGGGCTAGTAGCTACACCCAATCCCCTCAAGGTTTGTTCTGCTACTTGTAGAGGCCATTCTTTTGGCCAATCTTTTAGGGTAATAATGCTAGTATCAGCTCCTGTATCTAGGAGTCCCGAAAATTCTCTATTTTTAATCTTTATTTTAAGCATTGGCCTATTTTTTAAGTCCATGGTAAGACAGGCAAAATCAACTCCAGAAGATCCCAAACCTGCAGTTCTCCTAGTTGCTGTGGTTGATGAAAACTTTTTATGAAGGCTGGGTTTAATCAAAAGCTGAGCTATGCGGTCCCCAGGTGATATGGAGATAATTCCTTGAGGAGAATGTGCAAAAACCTTAATTTCTCCTGTAAAATCAGAGTCAATAACTCCAGGGATAACTATAAGTCCCCTGAGTGCACTAGAGCTCCTACCTAATAAAATTCCAACAGTATCAGGAGGTAAGGAACCTTTTAGGTCTGTAGGGCAAATCCTTTAAGGGACCTTCCATGTGCATTCGTGACATTTCAGTGCCCATAAGCTACCGCTAAACAAACCAAAAGGCAGACCACTTTAAATAATAAAACAAAAGTGAAACAACACACAAACACTTAGTCTCCGTTGCTTATTCCACGAACTTTAACTTCATCACTTATTCCGCAAATTTTAACTCCGTCTCTTACCCTGCGAACTTTAACTCCGTCACTTATCCTGCAAACTTTATCCTGGTCAGACTGTACTTTACTTACCCTGTATTTACCTGATCAGTTCCTTCTTTGTAACTCGAGTTCCCGGGTTTCGGCACCACTTATGATCGCCCACCGCCCGCGGGGACAATCACAACACATACGCTCTTCTTGATCACAGGAACCAAAAGGGCTTTATTCCACAAGTCTCAGACTTATATTGAGAACATCAGCTTATCAGAGAGTAGACTACCAAGAAAGTCAGCCTATCAAGGAACAGTCTCCAGGCAGATAACAGGATTGCCTCATGTACAACAGCCAACCAGAGTTACTTCCTAAAACTTGTATATGAGTGCAGCTATGTCTGGCAAGCTGCCAGGCACCATCTTAGAGATCAGGCCATGGTGTGGCTCTGGGGCCCTCAGAACCCGCCCCTGACATCAACTCACAATAGCTAAACTATGGAACCAACCTAGATACCCTTCAAAAGATGAATAAATAAAGAAAATGTGGTAAATATATACAATAGAAGATTACTCAACCTTAAAGAAGAATGAAATCTTTGACATTTGCAGGTAAATGATGGAACTAAAGAATATCATGCTAAGTGAAATAAGCCAATCCCAAAATACTGAAGGCTATATGTTTTCTCTGATAAGCAGATGCTAATTCATAGTGGGGGTGGAGAGGGAATGAAGGAACTTTAGATTGTGAAGAGGGGAGTGAGGGGAGGTAGGGAAAGGAAGGACAGTAGAATAAGACAGACATTATTACCCTATATACTTGTATGAAAAAAATTTTTAAAAATATTTATCCCTGACAAAAAAAGATAGTAAAAAAATTTTTCAATACCCATATTACTTTACTAAGATTACTCTGAAATATTCAGTTTTTTCTGTTCCCAAATGAAATTAATGTGTACTTATTAAGAATAAAAAAAAGAACAAAAAAAAGATGTGAAAGTATAGTGCTAGGAATGGTCAGGGACATCTGGTTTCATTAAAGTCTTCAGATCAATATATTTCATTTTTCTCTTTTTTAATTACAAAATATTTTATAGTGTTCTGTGATTTTATAATAATTATATTTTAAATACAGCATACATATGAGTTAAAAGGCACAATAATAAAATTTGTACCCTTTACCATCTAACCAAAAAACAGATTATTAATAGAACCATGACATTCAATTACTTTGTGAAAAAATAAACTGTTTTTTTCTTGGTAAAAAGCAAAAGCAAAAACTCTGTGAAGTTAATCCTTGTAACTATTGTGTAATTAATAAAGTGATCATGCAGTCATATAAAAAATATGTTGTGATTAGTTTCCATCAGCCATACGTATTAGAGCCCTGTCTTTCTTGTACAAAATCTTCATGAGCTGCACACCTCCGTAAACACCTCTTCATTTAAATCTCTAACCTACAGGACAGTATTGCCACCAGCTGACCCTCCAGGGATACCCACTCATCCAGCAGTGGCTGCAGAAGCATTTGGAATAGTCCAAGGACTCAGAGCTCCTGAAACAGCTAAAAGGGGTGTCTCCTTGGCAAATGCTTCAGCAATAACTGGATCCAATGCAGATTGCCCATCTCCAGATGGAAGATCAGGTCAGGTATAATTCATACTGTTATCATTGCTGTATTTTACATTCAAATTCACAAGTTTGGAAAAATCAATCCTTAGAGTACAGCAAGAATTATAAATATTTTGACCTTCTAGGGCTAGTTTTGCTTGTCAAGCATGTACTGGATCACCATACTGGAGCAAAGCTTGAAACTGGTTGTAATTAATAAAGTGATCATGCAGTCATTTAAAAAATATGTTGTGATTAGTTTCCATCAGCCATACGTATTAGAGCTGTAAATGTGATTACCTTTAATACAGCACCACACATAGAAAATATTTGATGAAGAACATCAAGTGTTACAGGGTAGTACATAATGTCAATAATTATTCTAAGTGCTGGTCTCTGGGCTGAAGTCACTGTACTTCCACTAACTGTGGTGTTGCAAAGAGGAGTGTTTGCTATCTGGACAGATGTCACAGCTTGAAGCACTGCTTGTGCATGTTGGTTTAATGTGTTGTCTTTAGTGCTTTGTGATTGGACTACTGGATATAAATTGGTTGATTTCAGAGATGAGGTGTCACAGCAGAATGGTAATCAGTCATAATGGTAATAGCTGCTCCCTCTATTGGCACTTCCAAAAATGCCTGTTTTTTTTAATTTCCCTTTCAGCATAAGGATGTTGGTTATGTTACCAAAATGTAAGTCTAAAGCAATAACTTCAGTTTCTGTCACTTTACCAGGTAATTTTTGAGTATGAAGTACAGGAGAAGGAGCACCATCAATTTTATCTTCTTTAATTTCTTATTATCATTACCATTGGCTCTAACAACCATGCCACTCATAGTAGAGTTTCAATTATTGAGAACACTGACTGAGAGTAGTTTGTCAGATTCTCTCTTCATACCAACAGCAACCTCAGTGACAATTCTAACCATTGCCAAACTGGACAAAACTTCACTCACATTTTTAGTCAATTCTTAGTCACAAACAAAAGTGATTTGTGCTGGGCATGGCAGCACACACTTGTAGTTCTAGCTACTTGGGAGGCTGAAGCAGGAGGATTTCAAGTTGGAGGACAGTGTGGGAAAATTTAGTGAGACCCTATCTCAAAATACAAATAAATATCTGGGGATATATAGAGAGTCCTTGGGCTTAATTCCCAGTACCATTAAATAAATAAAAAAGACAAAAAATTCTTTCTAAACAGTAAGATGATATAGATCTCCAAGTTCAGTAGAACATAATCAAAATATTTATCAAAATAGTTATTCAAATTTTCTGCAAATAATGCTGGAGAGTCATCAGTTTGGAAGTCAAAGGAAAGTTTTTAGTAAAAATCTGAACTTGATTGCCCACTGAGTAACTTCCTAGCTGTAGGAAGTCCTTTACTCTTTTATAGCTAAATTTGTCTGGGTATTTATTTCTTTTAAAGGAGGGATTTCATTCAAACTTTCCACATCATGCTGTGTGAGAATATATATGCAAATACATTAGCACAACTCATGATGCAGGACAGGTTGTCAGCAGTGCATAGTCATTATTATTTTAATATAAGTTTAAACTATAACCAAAGAGGACATCAGAATAGAACCATTATGGTTTGGATGTGTGAGAAAATGCAAGAAGTTTTAGAGGAAAAATTATGGGGTTAGGAGAGTCTTAACCAATCAGTAAATTAATCACCTGGGGTGATTGAGTGGTAAGTGAAGGTGGGCAGACTGTGACTGGAGGAGGTGGGTCATTGGGGACATGCCTTTGGGGTTTATATTTTGCATCTGATGAGTGGAGCCTCTCTCTGCTGCTCAGTCACCATGTGAACCACTTCTCTCCACACACTCTTCTACCATGATGTTCAGACTCACCACAAGCCCTGAGGAATTGAGCCAGCTGTCTATGGACTGAAACTGCTGCAACCATGAGACCTTAAATAAACTTTTCCTCCTTTAAAGTTATTCTTACCATGTCTTTTAGACACAGCCGCAGAAAATTTGACTAAAAGAGGAATAGTTTCTCATTCTCTCTGTATTTTCTATTTACTTTATTATAATATTCCCTAAATTGTGTAGGGATGCCCACTTTAATAATATTCCACTACTGTCTGCTTTTCTACTGGCTTCTTTTCTCAGGGGAGAAAATATTCTCCATTTAAAGAACAAATATTAGCAAACTTACTACATCACTGCTAATTTTCAGCAATCTTTCTTTCTTATTTAATATTTATTTTATGTAATGTTACACATTGCCTTTTAAGATTACTTCAATAAAAAGATAGGGCACTTATACAAATATATGGATACCATTTTCTAATAAAATAATTATTTTTCTTTTTTCTATTAAGTGGTGAATGTCCATTTTACAAACTTCAGCTAGAAATATAGAAAAAGTAAAATTTATAAATCTATAAATCACTTTTATAAGCCTACCATGCAGAATAAATTACTGCTAACATTTTATACTATTTATTTATGGATTTTTGATGTTATCACTTTATTAAATGTAGTTTATTTTGTATTTTAGCCTTGTTCAACTTGGTCATCATTTCATAGGAGAAAGTAATTCTTTGAGGTATGTAAAATTTGCTAACAATGTATAGTCATAGATTTTAAAAGGTGAAGAAATAGTTGAGACAATGGAGGCATCAGTGGAAGAACAGACATTATCCAAATATACACCCAAAGATAAAACTTGTGCAAAAATAACAAAACCTAGAAGTTCTGAATCTGTTCCTCTTCCTTTTCTTCTCCACCCCTCCGTGGTGATATGGTTTGAACCCAGGGCCTCATGCTTGCTATTAAAATGTTTTACTGCATATCAATTTATTGGTTTTCCCTTTACCACTGTTAAGGAGAGGAGAAATTGAGAGAGTGATGGGGAGGGATTGTATTGGCACAAGAATGAAAACAACATTAGAGGCTTAAACAACATGCCCAAAGATCTGGATCCTTGGGTCCTCAGACTGTTTGCCTTCATATCCAACCATAGATCACCTTTTGTTATGTGACTGGAAGGCACTGTGAGATTACTTACAAGTGCTTGTCAGTTGAATTTCCTCCCTGGCTTTAGCCAGTTGGAGATGTTAGGGCCATCTTTAGAGCAGAAAGCAAAAGCCTACATGTTTCATCACCTTCAGCATCACATAAAGTGACTTCTATAGTTGCTGGCTGGAGTTCCCATAGAGAATTCTGCTTGGTTTTAGTACCCACTGAATAACAAGTCATAGCTTTAGAACTACAAATCTCCCTTTGTCCTTTCCATAAACAGCAGGAGTTGCATTTTGCTAGGCCACCATACTATACCTAATTGTCTTCTCAGCTTTTATTCTTCTCATGCTAGAAATTCCCTACAATGAATTTTGTTTCAAATGCTCAGAAAGATCTTTTCTTTTTCTGGTTGAGGTGTGATTAATACTGTGTGTAATTAAAGTGTTACTCTATAAGATATTTCTACATGATATAAACATGTCATTTTCTAATGATATGAAATTATGTCTTCAGAGCCTGGCATGGTAGTGTTCACCTGTAATTCCAGCTGCTAAGGAGGCTAAGACAAGAGGATCACTAGTTCAAAAGCCAGCCTCAGCAAAAGCAAGGAGCTAAGAAACTAAGTGAGACCCTGTCTCTAAATAAAATACAAAATAGGGCTGATGTGGCTCAGTGGTCAAGTGTCCCCCAAGTTCAAGCCCCTGTACAAAAAAAAAAGAGAAAGAAAGAAAAAGAATTATGAGAATTATGTCTCAGGGGGCATATACTCTCTCACCTTTGGTTATGCCTTCAGAGTTTTGTGCAATTTGTGAAACACAAAATTCAGCTACCTCCAAAAATAGTCACAAGGGATTCGATTCCTAAAGAAAAGGACTATAAGGTTTATCTCTTCAATTGTTAAATACAGAGATTTTTGCCAGTTAATGTCTTATGCAGAGATCCAGTCAAGCCAGGACATATTTCTGTTCTTCAGACCTATGAGACAAGTGGGTTTTTTTAAGCCACCACATTGTGGTAATCATTTACAGCAGTAGGCAACAAATGCATAACCAATGCCTTCTTTATTCAGCTGTTCTAGAGTGCCTGCCACATTCATTGCTTTTATGGCTGTGAGTTTTTTTCTATCACTGCTATTCTGTAAGCAACTTGATTGCTCCCTGGTCTCTGATTTTACATATATATGGGAAATGAACCAAGAAGCAATATGTTATTATGAGGAAATGAGAAATAGGGGTCATGATGTTTCACTGTAGGCCTAACTCTGCCTTGCTTCACATTGCAAACTCTTTCAAGTCAGGTAGCCTTTCCAGGTCTCTGCTTCATCTGCTGAACACAATGAAAGTTCACGCTAATTTTCATACCAGTGTTAAAGTGCTAATATTACATGCCATATTTATTGAATTTCTTATATATACTGAATTAATTGTCATTTTAAGCAATACAAAACAAATTTAAAACACAGTTGGTCTCTAAGTAGATTATTTGAGGTAACTTGGATAGACATATAAAATGTTTTAAGAAATAATACAAAAATAATGTCTCAGTTATATTCTTCAGAAGTCAAGAACTATTCTGTTACCTAAAAAATATATCACTGGGGGGAAGAAGAAGGAAGGGCAGGAGAATGAAATTGGCCAAATCATATTGTTATGTTGTGTGCCTGTACAAATATGTAACATTGTATTCTTCCATTATGTAAAACTATAATGCACCAATACAAATATTAAAAAGCAAGTATATCACTATTAAGAACTACTGGTCCTTGATTTTAAAAGCTGGATATAACCCAATTATAAACTGATGAATAAAAATGCTATTCATTTTAAATCTGGAAGTAGACATGTGTACTTTGAATGTAATAGAAATAAAAATATTATTGTCATTAATAACCATAACTTTCCTTTATTGAGTGATTTCTTCTTTGGGTTACCAAACTTGACATCAATTACAACACTTTAATCCATATAATTATTCAATAAGTTTAAGTGTCACCATTTCTCCTTTGAAATTTCACAGTAAGCCAAAGAGTGAAACTAGTAAAATAAGTAGTTTAAAGTTTAAATTGAAACATGATCCACACCTACAGTTCCCAATTCAGAACCATTCATAATCAAGCCACTTTCCTATAACCTTCCCTATTATTTCCTTGGAAACATAAGGATGTCCACCTTTCTATTTACTGTGTCTTTGTGGAAATAAACAGTCACAACAAACAAACTTTTCAGTTCAGTTCTAACCCATCTCCAAGTGTGCTGTTTAACCCTTCTGCATATCTCAGATTTATTCATCATCTTGGTCTCGCAACCAGCATCTCACTGCCACAGACATTGTGAGATTGTGATCCAGATTCTTAGAACCCATGTAATGATTGAAGCCCTGCAGTGGCTCCCCATCCCAAATTCATTTAAATGCTGAACTCTTAATATTAGCTCAAGGCCTCAGATTATGTACTTAGTCTCTGTTATGGTTTGGATCTAGTTTGAATCCTCCCCCAGGTTTCATGTACTGGAAGCCTGCTCCCCAATACTATTGAAATGTGTGTCTTTAAGAGGTAAATGTGTCCCAGGCACTCTACTTTTCTGAAGGAGCTATGGTGGCCTTAGGGAACTGAATTTCTTCCCTGGAGGGCAAACTGTTATACAAGAGCATGACTTGTCCCTCCTCTACCTCTTCTTCCTGTTCCACCACAGGATTTCCCTCTAGAGCATATTCCACCTTCCTCTTCCTAAGGCCTTCCCACCATGGTGATGCTATACACCATTAGGTCCTCACCAGAACCAACTCATGCTTGTGTCATGCTCTATCATTTCCAGAACTATGCGTTAAGTAAATCTCTTTTCAGTAGAAAATTCCCAGTGGGAGGTCATTTATTAAAACAACACAAAGCAGATACATGTTTTTACTCAAAAAACTTTCAAAAACAAAAGAGTACACCACTTGTTTGAACAAAATTTTTGCTTTTTCTCATTCTTCAGGATTCTGAAATGTCAAAGAACCATTACTATTATACTTCAGAACAATATTCTCTCCCTTTTTATTATTGAAAGACTTTCATCTACTTTGTTTAAATCTCTTCCTTTTCTCTTTGTCACCCTCTTCTGCATCATACTCTGAAAATGTCCTATGCAGGTTTCTTTAAGGAATGATTTTTATCATACCATGTTAGTCAGCCTTACACTGCCATAACCAATACCTGACATAATCAACTTAGAAAAGGTTAGCTGGTCATGGTGGCACATGCTTGTAATCCCAGTGGTCAGGGAGGCTGAGGCAGGAAGATCATGAGTTCAAAGTCAACCTCAGCAACTTAGTGAGGCCTTCAGTAACTCAGCGAGACCCTATCTCTAAATAAAATATAAAAATATCTCTAAATAAAATATAAAAAAGGACTGGGTGTGTGGCTTAGTCATTAAGTGCCCAGCACCAAAGGATGGGGGAGAGATAGAGAGAGAGAGAGTGAGAAAGAGAGAGAGAAAGTTTGCTTGGCTCACACTTTTAGAGGTTCAAGTTCATAACTGCTGGTCTCGTTGCCTTTGGGCCTATGGTGAGACTACATATCATAACAGAAGTGTGTGTCAGGCCAAAACCACTCACCTCCTGGTCAGAAATAGAAGGGGCCTGGGCATCCAATATTCACTTAAAGATAATGCAGGAGACATGAAGACCTCCTACTAGACCCTATCACTTACGGGTTCTACCACTTCACTTTAGTGTCTTTAAAACATGAGACATTGGGAGACATTTAAGATTTGAATTACAGATCACCCTAATTTTTTTTCTCACTAGATTAAAGACAACATAGGGTGAATTTTGGTGGTAGAATATTGGAAATAAGTAGTTAAGCAGACCACATTAAAGTGTCATATTCTGGGGTTTATCTGGAAATAAAGAGTGAAATTTTGACCACAAATATGATGAAAAGCACAATTTGATTATAAGAAGATAGTAATAAGATCGCCTTTTGAAATCTTCCTAAGTGCATGGAAGCCTTGGCTCCCAGTAAAGGCCTTAAGCACTGAGAAAATAAAGACCATGTGTATTCAGTGCAGGTTTAATTGTAAGAGAAAGTCAACACTGTACCCTGGTCAATTTAAAAGCCCTGTCTCCTCACTGTAAAGTTGTGAGCACTAACATTCCTTTTGGTTTCAGTGTACCCAATAGAGCTAAAGAATACAAAATTGGACACTGTTGTCTTCTGTTTCTTAAGATGCACTGAAAGAAGAGTTGACATTTCAATATATAAATTACAAGTTCTTCTCAAAGCACTTTGAGCCTTCACAGCCAAAAGCACTAGCAATCTCTGTGAGCTATCTGTCTTGATTATCTTTTTCATTCACTCATACAAAGTAAAGCCATTATGCAAAGAAAAAAATGGAAATACAACATGTATCTAATTTTAAAATGTCTATACCTACAAATATGTGCCAGTGTCCCTGGGTTCCTTGGACATTACAGATTTGCATTGTTATACACTGGTATTATTTTCAAAATAAAAGGATGCTAATAAAAATTCCATTAAAGAGAAAATTTGTATTTGAACAAGAAAATTACATTCCACAAGACCAATCTTTGGTCTTCTGAGAGAAAAGCAAGTGTGACAAACTTGCCTTGCTACCATTTACTGATTACTTTTGTACCTTGAGGAAATCAAGGGGAAAAATCTCAGATACTTTATTTCCATCAACTTTCAATAGACTGAATCATCACTTTCTTTTCTGGCAGCTGAAACTCCCAGTGCTAGTATTTTCTTATGAATCAAAATTCTTAGTGGTTAAATATCTTTTCATCAAATATCATCATAGCTGTATCAGATTATGTAAATACAAAGTTAGTTTTGCCTTGAAAACAGAATTGAGAGCTAAGAGAAATGCTATGACAGGGAAAATAAATATGCATATTCAGTGGAATATAAGTTTACCTTCAATACAGCATCCCACACAAAAGCACCAGCATAGAAGACCAACATTACATATCATGGGATGAAATATTTTCCATATGAATAAAATTACATTTGAGGTTATGGAGTTTATGAAAATAACCAGCATTAGAGTTCAGAGGCAGAAAAAAGCAAGAGCTAGGTCACTATAATGAGTGTTATGTTGAAATATGTATGGAAGATAAAAAAGACATTTGCCTGGATTTTCATATAATATTTTGACATCATGAATAATATATTTTACTTGAATTTAATATATGAAAATATGAATAAATTAGTGCATAGAATAACAATTCTTATGAAAGTCATAATACATATTAGAAATACTTATGAAGGCATCTAACATTATATATTTTTACATGTTTTCATTTACTTTTCTTTGATTGTCTTGATTATAAAATGAAACCAGGCTTATTCCATAGGAATTGAAATGTAGATGGAAGACAATATTTTTTTAACTCTGTAAACTTTATTTTATTTTTTCAAATGATCATTCTATTTTCATACCTTAAATATTTATTTTCAACTGAATTCGATAAGTTCATTGTCATTTGTTGATTTTTTCTGGACAATTTCAATAGAGATAATAGGACAAAGCATTTTTTGAGGAAAATTATTTCTAAAAGTTTGTTAATTGTATGAATATCAAAATTATTATATGCAATTGTACTTTTCAAGGTAGTAATTAGCAAAAGTTTATGGGATTGCCACAGCAAACTGATACATTTATATTTCACTTAATTGCCAACTTAGAATTCAAAATTTATAATTATGTCTATATTAGGATCAAGGAAAGTACTTTTGATCTTGTTAATGTTGACAGAAAATTCTCTTAGGTCTGTTCCATTTCTGCATATTTGTGGAAGAGACATTGATGGTTTTTGTTTAGCATGTCATTTACAAGATGTGAGTATAAGCAAACAGCCTTGGAAGATAAAGAAAATGCCCATACCATCTTCACAGATATTTTGCAAGCAACCCTCTTTTAAGATTTCTGTTGTCTAAAATTCCAAAATCCTCTGCATTTACATGAAGTCACTGTGTGCATGGCATCAGTTTAGACTGCTTCTTGGCTTTTGGGGAGAAAGAGGAACTAGTATATGCATCAAGTTTATGCTACCTTCTATTCATGAGTCATAAAAAATCTGATCCAGGAGTCTCAGATTTCTACCAACATCCAAAAAAGAGTGGCAAGCTCACTCCTTATCTTGCAGGGAGGTTAAAACTTTAAAAACCCAGACAATAACAATAAACATTAACTTCTGTCAGTAATAACTTTGACTGCTATAAATCAAATGTAAATTATATGGGAAGTCACACAAGCTTTTGTGGATAAAGTTTTATGTACTATTTTTCATATGAAAGACTGAGGCTCTTTTATATTTATAAAGTTTCTTACATCATTGAGATACTGCTAGATGTATTTTCACAAAATGAACATACCTACATACCTAACACTGAAATCCAGAAATAGAATACTACCAGACATCTGCAAATACTCTTACTCACTTGTAGTCACATATTCTCCATTAGAGATAATGACTATATGAAATTATAAAAGCATTATTAATTGTGCCTTTCTACTACATTTCTTACAGGTGTATTTACCTGCAAGATCTTTTGTGTATGCCTCATTCATGTATTAATTTTTTGAGACTCACTAATATTATGGTATAGTTATAGATTGTTCAATTTCATTACTGTTTGGTCTTTGTCATATAAATGTGCTAGAATTTCTTAGTCATATATTAATGTTTTCTTCAGCTCTGGTAGACATTAGCAAAAAAAGTGAAAAATCTGAGAGACCAGAATGGTTTATATCATTGTCCCCTTAGTGTTTTCCATCATTCTTTTGTTAACCATATTTATGAATGAGCAAACACAGCTCATTCTGATTTCAATTTATAATTCTCTGATGACTCAGAAAATTAAGCAAAACAAATCTATCTACCTATCTTTCTTTCTTTCTATCTATAGATGCTGTAGAAAATGCTGCAACTGAAAAAAAGAAGTCCTCCAATGTTACAAAACCATGAAATGCTCACTATCAAATATTTTATGGTCATCATTTCTTCTATTCAATAGAAAGGTAAGGAAAGAACCTTTTGTTCTCCTGGGCTACCACTCCAAGAATTAAAGTGATCATGTTAGTCAAGTTCTCCAGTGATTGGATTAGATCAGAGATTAGGAAAAGCTTTAGTAAAGGATTTAGGTCATGTAATTATGGAGGCTAAGGTGTCTTGAGATCTCTAGAGCATGCTGGGAAACTGAAGATCCAGGAGACTCAGGAAAACTGAAGATTTAAATCTGGTCTGAAATCTATCAGGCTTGAAGCCTAAAAGCTCATTTTTTAGTTAGAGTTTAAAATCAGGGAAAGGAATTGATGTTCAGCAGAAGCAGTCAGGCAGGAGTTTATCCCCTTGTACCTGGAAAGGCCATCTTCTATATTCTCTGAGGTCTGTAATTAATTGAATGGTGGGCATCTACATTGGGGAGAAGGTGCATACTTATGAAGTACACTGATTAAAATTCATTAATCTTACCAAGAACCCCCTCACAGATACACACAGAATAGTTTTTTTTTTACCAATATCTGGACACTCCATAGCCCAAGTAAATAAAAAAATAAAATTAATCATCATATCCCCACATTTTTTTCAGACTTCAATTCCAATTAACTTTACCTACAAAGTGAGCTATCAATTTTGACATCCACATCCATGATTCTCTTTCATCCATCCAAGCATCTCATTTCCAATGGCAGACAGAGTTATCCTCTATATTATTATGACAACTTTATGTCATGTATATTTGCTTGTTTATTGCTTCACTAAATATAAATGCTGTAAAAAAGTGTAATTGGTTTTCTGGGTTATGACTGAAACCTCCAAACTTAGCACACTGCATACTCTGAAGAAACATTTACTAATGGGATTGTTTATATAAATTATAGTCATAATACAGCAGAATCAATAAGTTCCCACATTGTATACACTCATTCAAGAATGTATTTTATAGAAAATAGCTCTAATTTTTTCTTGTTAATTACATTTATATTTTGAAATAAAATGAACATATTTTGAGAAAACAAAATGAAAATTCTCCAAATTTGAGGGTGTGTTTCATCCTGTAGCATCTGGTGCCTGAAAATTTTGCTTCACATGGGAGAAAACAATAAACTCCAGATTTAAATTGCATAACACAAGGAAACATTATCTCAATGTAGAAAATTCTAGAAGTTTATTCAAATTCCAATGATTTCAAGAAAATGCATATTAAATTACAAGCTGTACTTTAGAATTACTTTTCTTTTGGATCAGTACATAGCATGCAAAACAAGTCTAACTTTGATTTCTGCATGAAGCAATTAATTACAGACAGCTGAATCATGGCCACTGTGGTGCAGTCTTACAGCAAACTTGTTCTGACAGACTATCAAAAAATGAGGAGAACTGCCCCCAACACACCAAGCATTCATATGCCCGCCTATAGAAGTAGCACCACACATGTTCTGTTCTCTAAAATCACTAGTTAGAAATTTTTCTCTTAGCTTTAGCAACTCTTAGTGAGTTTTTAAAAATGACAGACATGATTTTAACAATTAAAACAAATTCACTTAATACCCATAGGCCTATCAATTCTTAATTACCATAATAAAATAATACTTTACTATCTTCATATCATGAGAAGCAGGGAATAGAAAATGTTGGTACTAATGGCAAAATAAAGGAAGTGTGTCTCCAGGTGCATCTTTCTGCACTCTTGTGCTGTTTCAGGACACTCCAGGAACACCAGCATGTTTGCTGTCTCTGGAATATCATCCTCATGGGCTCAACTGGTCATGCCTTTGGCCTACCAGTAGGTGATGCTCTCTCCTTTCTCTTACTATCTTTTATTCACATTTTAGGTCAGTGACCAAAGCATATTCTCCTCCTGATGGACTTCCAGTGATCTAAATGAGCTATTGCTCAAGCTGGACTCCATTGTTTTATCTCATCAGTCTTGTTTATCTCTGGATGGATGCTTAAAAATTTTCTCCTCCCTATCACTCATCACAAATATTTTATTTTCTCATCTTCAAAAATAAACAGATCCCTCCCTTTCTCTGGGGCAAATATCAAGGCACATAACTAAACTGCTTTTACAGAAATGACACATCTGAGCTACTGGCATGCAACCTGAATTGGCTGGAGAAAATAGCTATGTAAAAAAAAAAATCTAAGAAATGCTTACTTTGTCATTCACATTGTCAGGGTCTTAAGCCCCCTTGCTCTTCTCGACCAGCGACAAGGGAAGGGGACACTCCTCAACAAGGTCAGACCAGAATAAGTAGGGCCGGCTGACCGCCCACTCCCAGCCCTCCGGGTGGAGGACAAACAGATGCATCAGGGAGACCAGTCACAGCAGGAACTCATTTATTGAGGAAGTTACACAGCTTTTATTGTAGTGTGGGGGCTAGGCAAGAACCAATCAGCTTAAAGGTCAGCAAGGATGGGAGTTCATGCCGGTGAGAGTCCTATAGGACTATATGGCAAGCACGAGCTGATTACATTCGCGGAACTGTTGTTAACCAATCCCTGGCAGTGGTCCAGTTTACCATCATTAACTATTGAAACCACCTTTGAGGCCTTGATCTTTCTCACTCACCAGGGGGTAAGGAGTCAGCCTGAGTTAGTTAACGTGTCATTAGTCCCAACATAGCTACTGGCATGCAACCTGAATTGGCTGGAGAAAATAGCTATGTAAAAAAAATCTAAGAAATGTTTACCTTGCCATTCACAGTATGTCCCTTTTCACACTATTCTTTGTCTTAAGTATGTTTAAATATAAGTGAGAGAATCGTGTGCTGATCTCTCAGAATGTAAGTGAAGAGGTTCATGGCAAAAATGAATCTAAAAATACAGCAATATTTTCTGTTAATTTTATAATGCAACAGAAGTTCCCCTCATAATTTTTCACTGAAATGTTAAATGAAGCAATTGTTGAGAAATCAGTTCCATTTATATTCCTTCTACAAGAGATTCTGTTTTTATCTATATGTGAGTACATTTTCATTTTGCTATTCTAATTGTTTTTATTACTTGGGATTGAACCCAAAATTTCATGGGTGCTAAGCATATGCTCTACCACGGAGCTGCACCCTGTTCCCCTGGTTGTATATTCTAAAACTCACAAAGAGAAAAACAATGTTGTGTGATTGACACTAACAATAGTACAAACTACTGTTGAGGCACTTTACAGAAAGAAATTGGGGATCATAGTCACATTAAACACATTTGTAATTTCCCAAACATTCTGAAGGGATTATTGAGTCATTCATTTGGTTTTAAATACACCTGGTAGAAATTTATCTGTGTATGCCCCTCAGGGGAATCTTCTCTCCTTAAGTGTCCTTGAGTTGAATCTCTCTAGCTAAGTACCTGGCATTATTAGAATTTTTTACTTGTACTGGGAAGTGAATCCAGGGACACTCAACCACTGAGCCACATCCCCAGTCCTTTTTTGCATTTTCTTTAGGGACAGGGTCTCACTGAATTACTTAGGGCCTTGCTAAATTGCTGAGACTGGCTTTGAACTCACGATCTTCCTGCCTCAGCTTCCTGGACCAACAGCTGGGGTTACAGGAGCAAGCCACCATGCCCAGCTAGGAATCTTAATTTTATATTACCTTCTTATACAGGCCACATAAAATTTAGGGAAAGTAACATTATCTCTTTCAAAGTCAATTTAAAACACACAAATGAGAGGAATTTTTACAAAGTAACTATTCTTATTCAGTAAAATCTTAAATAAAATGTATTAATACCAAATCTTTTGCCTATTTCACTCTGACTTGATTTGATTACATAGAGATAAGTTTTGAGGTCAGTCTTCAAACACTCAGCTTTGCTTTTCTGAAGGCAGAAGAGCAGTGAAAATGTCTTCACATATTTTGTTTTTATTGTCAGAGCTACTTCTCTATGAGCACTATCTACAGAAGTTTATGTACCCACATAAGAAAGTTTGGAATTTTATATTTTAATCATGTAATTGAATATATGTCATTCCCAATTGTGCAAGAGTATGTTAGAAAAATTTCTTAATAACATAAGTGGTCTTTTTTGTTGTTGATTCATGTGCACAAATAGAGTACAACTACCATTTCTCTGGTTGTATAGAGTCATGCATAGGGTAATGATGTTTGTCTCATTCTATTATCTTTTCTTCCCCCACCCCTTCCCCACCCCTCATTTACCCCTCATTTTCCTCTACAATATCCATTCTTCTTCCATTCTTCCCTTACCACCCCCCACTTCTGCCAGGGTCCAGCCTTAGCAGGGGTCGTAGTGGTCACAGGTGATGGAGTAGGCATCAGCGAAGTGGAGAACAAAGCAACACAAACTCAAGGAATGGATGCTAAGTTCTAAATTTTATTTTTCCCAGCCACCTTTTTATACATTAAAAGGTAGACAGTTACACGTTTTTCCAGAACAGGAAAGGATCGCAAGGAAAAATAACAAAAATATCTTGTATAATCATTTCTAGACCAAGCAATGAAGTATTCTAATTATTTTTAGTAATTGCTTACTCATGATAACTTATAACTAAACAATAAGACATATTAATATTGCTTAACTAATCATAAAGGTTAAAGCAAGTTCAACAGGGTTGAGTAAATGTCAGTTGTGTGGCTACTACTGTGGTTAATAAGTGCTAGACAGTTTAAGCTAACAATAATATGACATCATCTTCTACTGTGTGAACTTAACATTGAGAAACTTTTTCTCCAGGGGATAAGTGGCCAATAATATTGACAGCATTTAGTAAATCCTAATCTTTAAGATATGGAATATCTTGCACTCTTGTATGTATACTTTCAAACCAGATTATAACATGTCCTGATTTTACATCTAAATATCCCATGGGAGAAAAAGAAGTGTCTAAATCCAGGGGCTTAAGAGGCATCCCTCTGTAAGGATGTCATGGCTTTCCATTAATTAAATAAGTATTGTTATAAAGTGTTTTAACTGTAGGAACTCTATTTTCTTTATTTCTTCTGTTCCTGTTAATCATTCCTGATGGGATTGGAGTTATTTGCCTACATACTTCAGGTCATCTGAGAGTAGTCAACAGGGGATCGGCAGCTAGAATCTATTTTTGCATTTTCTCATAACATTCTTGATTACTCAAATTTTCTTTACAAATGACTAAATCTGAAATCACTGTTCCATTAGAAGTCTGTTTTTTATGTTTTAACCCTGGTTCTGTTAAGATCCCTGTTTTCAGGGAAAACACATAAAATATTAATAGTAAACCTACAGATATTAAGCAAGCAAGGAAGGAAAATCTGCAACCGAATTCCCAGTACGATGAGACTTTGCACTTTGTACGATGAGACTTTTATTACTCAGCGGAATCCTTGTCAAGCACTGAGGGGAATTGCAGGTGGCGTAACAGACCTCCATTACATATCATGAATCACTTATCAGAGAAATCATTTGGCCTTTGGTTTTTTGGGATTGGCTTATTTTAGTTAGCATGATATTCTCCAACTCCATCCATTTGCCATCTTGCTCACTTGTTGAGGCTGGCTATAACCTGATAACCTCCTGCCTCTGTCCCCTGAGTCTGTGGGATAAGAGGCATGAGATTTAACATCCTCACTTGGCCTCTGACCCTCATTTGGTCTCTGACACTCACTGAGTGCCTTCACTGAGACCTATGACACTCACATAATAACTTTATTGGCCTGTGATTCTCACCTGATATCCTCACTTGGCCTCTGACACTGATATAATATCTTCATTGTTATCTCATAATTCCTTGTTGTGGCCTCTGACAGTCACATATTCCCCTCACTGTGGACTATGACACTCAAAACATCCTCATTTGCCCTTAACACTGACCTCTGACACCCAAATAATACACACACTGTAGCCTCCGACACTCACATAATTCTGTTCTGTGGGATCTGACACTCATATAGCACTCACTCTGTCCTTGTCATTCACATAATATTCTCTCTGGTGCCTCTGGTAATCACATAATATCCTCACTGGGGCCTCTGGTAATCACATAATATCCTAACTTGGCCTCTTACACTCACATAATATCCTCACTGGGACCTCTATCATGAATATAACATCCTCAGTGTAACCTCTGATACTCACATAATGTACCTCTATGGCCTCTGACACATAATATCCTCACTGGGACCTCTATCATTCATATAATGTCCTCAGTGTAACCCCTGATACTCACATAATACACTTCTGTGGCATCTGAAACTCACAAAATACCAATATTGTGACCTCTGATATTAATATAATACTCTCATTGTGGTCTCTAACACATACTCTCCACACTTGGCCCTTTACTCACATAATACATTATGGTGACCTCTGACTCTCACATGATACCCTCACACTTGCCTCTGACACTAATGTAATACCCTCATGGTGGGTTCTAAAACTGATATTACACCCTCACTGTGGGCTCTGACAATCACATAATACCAACATGACTGTCTCTGACACTACATAATATTTGAACTTGGCCTCTGACATTATCATAATATACTAATTTAGCCTATTACATTTATAAAATACTCTCAGTATGGCCACTAATTGAAATCACATCCCCACTGTGGCCTCTAACAGTCATGTAAAACCCCGCGGTTTCTGACACTCACATAATTCACTCACTGTGACCTCTGACACTTACATAATATTATCTTTGTGGCTTCTGACACTCACATAATACCCTCAATGTGGCCTCTTAGAGTCACATAATGCCTTCATGGTGACTGAAAACATATCCTTCCTGTGACTACTGTCACTCACATAATACCCTCAGTGTTACTTCAGGTATAATCATAATACCCTCACTGTGGTCTCTGACTCAGAGATAATATCCTCACTTGTTTCTTTAATATTTTCAAAGCTCCTCACTGTGGCCCCTGACACTCACATAATATCCTCATATGGCCTCTTTCACTTACATAAAACTCTAAGGATGACTGCTGACATTCACAAGATAACCACACCATGTCCTTCTTCATTGGCATGTAATCCTCATTGTGACCTCTGACACTCACATGATACCCTCAATGTGTCCTCTGACACTCACATATCTTCAGAGAGACCTCAGACACATAACATTCTCAGTGGTGCCTCTGATACTCACCTTATACCTCACTATGGCATGTAACACACACCAAATATCCTCACTGTGATTCTGTTATGTAATGTCCTCACATGGCACCTGAAACTCACATAATATCCTCACATTGACCTCTGACACTCACAATACACACTCACTGTGGCCTCTGACATTCAAAAATATTCTCACTTAACCTCTGACATTGACATAATATCCTCCTTATGACTTCTGATGCTCACATAATACCCCACTGTGACCTATGATGCTTATAATATCCTCACTGTGGTCTCTGACACTCACATATTTCAGTGGTCTCTGACTCTCACATAATATCCTCATTGTGGGCTCTGGAACTCTGTGGACTTTGACACTAAATAATATTTTAACTTTGTCTCTGACACTAACATAATATACTGACTTGGCCTATTACATTTATATAATATTCTCAATATGACCACTGACACTGACATCATATCCCCACTGTGGACTCTGACACTCACAAAATATCTTCACAGAGGCCACTGAAGTTCACATAATATCCTCACTGGGGCCACTGATACTCACCTTATACCACACTATGGCATGAGAATAACAGAACATCCTATGACCCTGATAGTCACATCATATCCCCACATGTCTTCTGACACTCACATAGTATACTCACTGTGACCTCTGCACTTACTTAATACCCTGACTGTGCTCTATGATGCTCACATAACCTACTCCCTGTGACCTCTGACACTCATATAATAATCTCACTGTGGCCTCTGACAACAATTTATTGTGACCTGTGACACTGAAATAATACCCTCAATGTGACCTCTGTCACTCACATAATAACCTCACTGTGATGTCTGTCACTCACCTAATAGTCCTACATGGCCTGTGTCATAATGCCCTCAGTGTGACCTCTAACAATCATATCATTTCCTCCCTGTGATCTCTGACACTCAAAAAATACCATGAGGTGGGTACAGACACATTCATCGCATCCTCACTGGTGACTCTGAATCTCACCTAATACCCTCACTATGGCATGTGACAATCACATAATATCCTCCCTGTGGGCCTGATAGTCAAAAAATATCCCCACCTGGCTTCTGACACTAACATAACATCCTCATTGTGACCTTTTACACTCAAACCCTCAATGAGGCCTCTATTACCCAATACCCTCATTTTGGCCTCTGGCATTCACAAAATTTCCTCACTTGGCCTCTGACACTGACATAATATCCTCAGTGTGACCTCTCACACTCAAATACTATTCTCACTGTGACCTTCGACACAAAATGTTTTTAGGGAAGCCTCTGACATTCACAAAATAGGGGCTCTGATTCTCACCTTATATCTCACTATTACATGTGACACTCACGGAATATTCTTACTGTCATTCTGAGAGTCACATAATATCCTGACAGTCACATAAAACCTTCCAAGTGGTCTCTGATATTCACAAAATATTCTCACTGTGACCCTGATAGTCATATAATATCCTCACATAGCTTGTGACATTCATATATTACCCTCACTGTAACTTGTGACAGTCACAGAATAACTTCAGAGTGGCCTCTGACATTCACATAACATCCTCACTGGGACTTCTGACACATAATACCCTCCTGTGTCCACTGACACATAATACCAGCATTGTGGCCTCTGACACTGAAATCATATCCTCACTGTGCCTTCTGACATTCATATGATATCCACACTTGTTCTCTGACACTCACATAATACATTTCAGTGGCCTATGACTCTCACATAATACCCTCATGGTGGGCTCTGACACTGATATAATACCCTCATTGTGGACTCTGACACTCACATAATACCCACACTTGGTCTCTGACAGTCAGATAGTACTCTCCTTTGGCCTCTAAGATTCACATAATGCACTCACTGTGACTTCTGACATTCACATAATAACTCACATAATACATTTCAGTGGGCTTTCATACTACATAATATCTTCTCTTTTCCTCTTACTTTCATTTAATAACTTTTATATGGCCTCTGACAAAAAATAGTCTAACTTTGGCCTCTGAATCTCACAGAATGCTCTTGCTGTTGCCTCTGATGGTTACACAATATCCTCACTTCATCACTGATATTCAAATAATAAATTTAATATGGCCTCTGATATTCACATAATATCCTCACTTGACCTGAGACACTACCAAGCTACTCTCACATTGCCTGTGACAGTCATATAATATCCACACTATGGCCCCTGATGTTGACAAATTTCCCTCAATGTGTCCAATCTCACTCTCATAATATTCTCATTTGGTCTGTGTCACTCACATAATAGCCTCACTGTGGCCTCTGACACATCATACCCTCATTGTGACTGCTGACAATCACACAATAACCTCACTTATTGGTGAGGCCTCAGACACTCACATTATACCCTATTTTGGCCTGTGACAACAAACTAATATTCTCAATGAGACTTCTGGCACTCACATAATAATCTCACTGTGACCCTAAAGGTGACCTCTGAACTTCATAGAATACCCTTGGGATGATCACAGACACTTAATACTATAGTGTGGCCATTGACACTCACATAATACCCTCACTCTTACTTCTGACACTAACATACTATCTCAATTGGCATCTGACACTCAAAATCCTCACTGTGTCCTCTAAATTTTATATAATATCTTCAGTGGGGCTTATGACATGCACATTATACCCTCACTGCTTTCTCTGACACTCACATACTGTCCTCACTGTGGCTTATGACACTCACATAATCCTCCTGTGGCTTCTGACACTCATATCATACCTTCAATGGAACCTCTGACACTGATATAATACTCTTCCTCTGGGCTGACACTACATAATGTTTAGCCTGGTTTCTGAAACTAACATACTCACTTTGACCCCAGACACCATTATAATACCCTCAGCATGGTGTGTGACACTAATGTAATATACTCAATGACCCCTACTGTGCCCTCTGATCCTGACATAATATCCTCACTTGTTCTCTTACATTCATTTAATAACATTTTTGTGGCTCACATAATATCCTAACTTTGGCCTCTGACACACAATATTATCACTTGATTACTGATGTTCATATAATAAATTCAGTGTTGTCTCTAACATTCACATACTATCCTCACTTGGCCTGTCACTCACATAATATACACACAGTGGCTTCTGATATTCAAATAACAATTTCACTGTCATCTTTAACACTGACATAATGCACTTACTGTGGCCTCTGATAGATTATATCCTAACTGTGACCACTGACAATCACATAATACACTTATTGTGACTTCTGATGCTCACATAATAACCTCACTTTGCCACTGATAGTGATATAATACTGTCACTGTGACCTCTGACACTCATTACACTCAGTGATACTAACCTCACTGTGGCCTCTGACACATATTACACTCAGTTTGACCTCTGATACTCACATTATAACCTCACTGTGACCTCTGACACTAATACAATATCCTCACTGTGGTCTCTGAAACTCACATTATATCTTCAATGTGACCCCTGAAGCTCACATAATACCTTAACTGTGGCTTGTGACACTCATGTAACATCCTCACTTGGCCTCTGTCACTCCCATAATATTCTGACTGTGAATACCTCTCTGTAACTGCTGATACACAATACCCACACTGTGGCCACTGATACTCACATAATACCATCACATGGTCTGTCACTCACATAAAATACTCAGTGTGGCTGCTGAATTCACATAATAAACTCACTCTGATCCCTGACCCCAACATAATATCCTTGCTGTAGCCTCTGATACATTTTGTCCTCAATGTGGCCTTTGACACACACATAGTATCTTCATAGAGGCCTCAGACACTCATATAAGATCCTCACTGGAACCTATGGTACTCACCTTATACCTCACTATGGCATGTGACATTCACTGAATATCCCCACTGACTGACAGTTACATAATATCTTCACATGGCCTCTGACACACAATATCGTCACTGTGACCTCTGACACTCACGTAATATCCTTACTGTGACCTCTGATATTCAAAAATATCTTCACTTTGCCTCTAATGCTGGTACAATACCATCATTGTGACTTATGAGACTCACATAATACCCTCACTGTGACCAATGTAACTCATATACTCTCACTCTGACCTCTGACACAGGCATAATATCTTCAATTAGCCCCTGACACTGACATAATATCCTCACCTGATAGTTGACCTTCACAGAATATACTCACTATGACCTCTGACACTTATCAATTACCCTCACTGTGGCACATGACACTCACATAGCGTCCTCACTTGATCTGACACACATAATACCCTCACTGTGACACATAATATCCTCAATCTGGTCCCTGAATTTGACAAAATGTCCTCACATTTGCCTTTGAAACTCAAATAATACCTAGTGTGGTCCCTGTGATTGACATAATATCCTAACTGTGGCCTCTGACAATCACATAATATTCTCATTGGGACAGCTGACACTCACATACTATCCTCACTTGGCTTCTGAAATTCATATAATATACACACCCTAGCCTCTGACACTCACATAATACCATTATTGTGGGCTCTGACATTCACATAATATCCTCAATGTAGTATTGACACTCTCACATAATATCTTCACTGTAACTTCTGATAATTACATAATATCCTCAATATGTCCTTTGATCCTCACAAAATAGTCTCACTCTGGCCTCTGACACTCGAATAATACCATCATAGCAGGCTCTGACATGCTTATATTATGCTATGAACTCTCTTACTCACAAAATACCCTTAGTGGGAACTGAGACACTAACATAATACCCACAATGTGATTCACATAATGCCCTCACTGTGGCATATAAATCTCACATAATATCCTCACTGGGTCTCTGACATTCACATAATAAAACTGATATGGCCTCTGGTGTGCATATAATATCCTCACTGTGGCTTCTACACTCATGTAATATAATCACTGTTGCCCTTGACAATCACATAATATGTTCACGTGGCCTCTGACTCTTATAAATAACCTCACTACTACCTTGACACTCACATAATACCCTCAATGTGGCCTCTGACACTCATATAATGCCATTACTTTGACCTCTGAAACTCACATTATAACCTAAATGTGACCTCTGACACTCACATAATACCCTCACTTTGGATTCTGACACTCATATAATACCCTCAATGTGAATACTGACACATAGAATTAACATTGTGACCTTTGACACTGACATAATATGCTTCCTGTGATCTCTGACACACACACATAATATCCTCCATGTGGCCTCTGAAACTCATATAATACACTCATGTGGCCTCTGGCACTCACATAATACACTAACACTTGACTGCAGAAACTCATATAATACCCACAACCTGCTCTGTGGCCTTCAATTTTAACATAATATCCATACTTTAGCAGTAGATGCCCTATGGCCTTTAACATGAAAATATTATCAATAATTTTGCATCCAAAATTATTATAATAGTTTCACATTAATATTAAAAATGTGGCCTCTGAAACTAATATAAATACTGTATGGTAGTTTTTCAATACTGATACTGTATCCATATAATCGCATATAGACTGCTGTAATTGCTACCCTGTGGCTGTTCAAACCAATATGCTATCATACTATAATATCTAAACCTAACAGAAGAGTTGCCTGATCTGTGCCATTAATATGAATATGATAAACATGTTGTGCCCTTTAAAACTAATAGCTGCCAGGTGGTCTTTAATGCTAAAGTAATATTCTTACTATACCATGTTAAACCAAGACAATACATTTACTGTGCTGTTTATTATGTTAATAATATTCATAGTGGACATCTAAAACTCATATAATAGCTTCTCTGCAGGCCTGAATATTAATAAAATATCCATACTGTGGCCTCTAAAGCTAATAGGATAGGTGTCCTGTGTCCTTTTTCTTTCTACGATATATTCATACAATGACATGAAAAACTGATAAAAGAGTTCTGTGCTCTTAAATATTAATATTATTTGCCTATTATAACATTAGAAATGGATATCAGAGCCAGAGAACTTGAATACTAATATAGTGTCCAAATTATAGTATTCAGTGTGTATATAGTAGCTGTGCTGTGCCCTTTAAATCTAATGTGTTATCCCTAGCTTAGCATCTAAAACTAATATAATAGCTCCCCTATACCTTTTAATACTAATCAGACATTTGTATTTTGGCCTCTAAAAGCCAATGAAATATATTCCTGTGACCTTTAATATTACTATAAGAGCTTTTTCATAAACTCTGAAACTGATATAATAACTTCCAGGTGGATTTTAGTATTCACTTAATAGTCTTAATATAACATTTAAAACTAATAAGCAGGTGCTCTGTAGCCTTTAATATTAGCATGATATTCATATAATACCACCTTAAGCTAAAAAAATCTGCATTGTGGTCATTAAACTAATAAGATATCCATGAGATACTTTTAAAATTCCTGTATTAACTACCACATTGACTTTAATACTAATATGATATATATACTTGATCTTCTAAACGTGACATAATTGTTGACTTCTGGTCTTTAATACTAATAGGATATCCTCATAATAACATGTAAAATAGATATCATAGCTTCCCTCTGTTCTTTAATATTGATGTAATATCCATACTATAGTAACTACAGCCAATCTAATAAGTGCCCTGAGGTTTTAATACTATATATTATTCATAGTATAGCAATTAAAATTGATACAATAGTTTCCATGGACCTTGGGCAATAGTAGAATATGCATGCTATAGCATCCAAAACAAATATAATAGCTACAATGTTGTCTTTAAAAAAGTAATAACCATGCTAAAGTATCACAAATGAATAAAATATCTGCTCTTAGCTATTAATAGTAACATAATACCCATATTACAGCATCCAAAACTAATATAATAGTTGTCCTGTGTACTTTAGTTCTATTATGGAATCTATACTAGAGCATCTAAAGAGTGACATTAAAATCTTTTATCTCGCAGCTGAATATGCCCATTGCATCTTGACCCTCACACTGAACTGAGCATGCAAAGAAGGTTATATGTGTGTTCTCATCCACACCCCCCACCAATTGTAACTATGTTTATGTGGAATCATCTGTGCATGTGTGAAGTTAAACATGGGATTATGCTGATCTGCAGTCAGTGGATTCTGATCCATTATGCCATAGATCACTCTGACTTCACCTTTCATAGATTGTAATTTCTCACCCCAACAATAAGAAACCAGTTCAACCTTAAATTTTTCCAAAGCATTATTAATTCTAATGTAAACTTAATCACTACTCTAAAGAGGCACAGCTCTTTAGATAAAGAAAACAGCCTTACTTAGAGAGTAAACTACCCATTCCTCATAGTTGGCTTAAAACCAGCCAGCAATTTAAAAAGCGTTCAAGCTTAACATAATAATTACACCCAACCTAATCTCAATACCTAATTATAACCTCTTAATACCACAAGTGGACTATTCTATAAATTTATAGATGCAATAATGTTAATATAAGTAACAAGAATAAAATTTTCCCTGCATAAGTTTATATCAGACCAAATAACTCACTAATAGTTAACAAATGCATAATTTTATACAAAGCTTAAAGCCTTATTATTCAAACTGTTAATCCAACACCAGCATGCACAAAGGGAAAGATTTAAAAAAGTAAAAGGAACTTAGCAAACATTAACCCCACCTGTTTACCAAAAACATCACCTCTAGCATTACCAGTATTAGAGGCACCGCCTGCCCAGTGGCACACGTTTAATGACTGCAGTATCCTGACCATGCAAATGTAGCATAATCATTGGTTCCTTAAATAGAGACTTGTATGAATGACCTAACGAGGTTTAAATTGTCTCTTACTTTTTTAATCAGTAAAATTGACCTTCCCGTGAAGAGGCAGAAATAATATAATAAGACAAGAAGACCCTAAGGAGCTTAAATCTACCCAGTCTAACATCTAATACTCACTCTCCATGGGAAATAATAGACCGACCCCTTAGACTTCAGATTTTGGTTGGGGTGACCTCCAAGTACAAGACAACCTCTGAGTGATTATAGTCTAGACACAACCTGTCAAAACCTCTGCTCCTTAACTGACCCAAGCTTATTGATCAATGGAGCAAGTTGTCCTAGGGATAGCAGAGCACTCCTACCCAAGTCCATACCGACAGCAGGGTCGCTGAACTCGATGCTGGGTCAGCAACCTCCTGAACTGGGTAACTACTGCCAATCATTCATCTGTTCAACAACTGAAGTCCTACATGATCTGAGTTCAGACCAGAGAAATCCAGGTCAGTTTCCATTTATTTCAATATTTTCCCCAGTACTAAAGGACAAGAGAAATAAGGCCCATGAAGTACTCACGCCTTAGAAAAAATAAATGAAGTAATCTTAATTTAATTATTCATTAAAGCTCCTCTGCCCAGAACAGGGTTTATTAAGGTGGCAGAGCCTGGCAATTGCATAAGATTTGAAACCTTACCATCAGGTTCAACTCCTCTTCTTAATATGTACATGTTCTCAATCAATCTTGTCCTCTTAATCGTCCCTGTTATGGTAGCTATAGCATTTCTAACTCTAGTAGAATGAAAAATATTAGGTTGTATGCAACTCAGAAACGGCACCATACGGCTTACTCCAACTATTTGCTGACGCCATGAAACTATTTACCAAAGAACCTCTTAAACCCACCACATCTTCTGTCTCCCTGTTCCTCATTGCTCCCACCCTAGTCCTTACACTAGCAATGACAATGTGACTTTCTCTGCCAACATCACGGCCCTTGCTGGCATAAATACAGGTGTCCTCTGAATCCTCCTAACATCAAATCCAGTGGTCTACGTGATTCTATGATCAAGATGAGCGGTAAACTGCAAATATGCTCTAAGTGGAGCCCCATGAGCCACAGCTCAGACAATTCCGTATGAAGTGAACGTGACTATTATTTCACTCTCAGTACTCCTCATGAATGGCTCATTTATCTTATCGACCTTGATCACAACCCGACAATTCAGAGGCAGAGATTCACTCCTTCCTCACTTTGTTACTTCTTATTCTTGGTGCTTTCAACCATGCAGATGCCTAAAGACTGAGACTTCACTAGAACACTGCTTCACGCCCACCATCTGTCAGCCCTTGCTTTCAAATAATGATGGAATCCATAAATGGATAAATCACAGCAGATTTTTTTCTCTTATGAACCTGGGGTGTGGGGGGGAGACTTTAGTAAGACATAGTAAGAGAAAAAGGAAATGTTTTATTTAGACATAGTATAATACCTACTATCACTGATATGAAATAAATAAATCTCAAACAGAGTCATAAAAATCTTGAATTCACTCACTAAAAAGAACTAAAATTGCTTATCTGTGACCAATATAGCTCCATTACAACAAAGTAGATTTATATTTCTTAATATGAGAAATTGAAATAGGTTAGGTTTATATAAAAATACATCTCTATAAATTCTCATGAAATCCATATATTTTCTGGTTTGGTTATGAAAGAAAGCATATCTTGTTGGTATTGGTAAGAAAGCCAATGAGTTGTGCAGCAAAAAAAAAAAAACTTTCACTACAAATCAACCAAAAGATCATTACAAGTATGAGTCCATCATATTCAAAATCCTCAGCAGTAACTAAAGGACCAGAAAGGTGCTGGTAGGGGTTATGTCCAGCAACTGCAAAGAAAAGAAACTACAGCAGAATGTTAAACAGCCAGCAGTAGGGGGAGGGTGTCCACTGCACAGTATTGTTGCCTCAGTCCCAATCTTGTGTTCCGGCTACTCTGGAATCATCTTGAAGCCAGTCACCTTTTTCCTTTGTGTCTTTGCTTTCTACATCACCTGTTTGCCTCTCAGACTTGGGGAAGGCTCTTTAAGTCAACATTATGCCAGAAATATATAAATATATATATGTAAAGCATTAGATTAGAAAGATCATGTAGAGTACTGTGGGAAAATAAGAAGTGAAGCAGTAAGAGCTGCCACAGTAAAGAGGAAAAATAATTTAAAATGAAAGTCAATCTTTCTCACAGAACTGAGAATGTGGCTGGTGAGGCTCGACTATAGCTCAACACAAGGCACAGGATGGGTGAGTGAGGATGGCATACAGACGTAAACCCAAAATTAACATGAAGTGACAGAGTTTGTAAGCTGGGGAGTCTGCTGGATTTGAACAAAGAAGTTGAGATGCTTATCTCTGCCTAGGAGACATGGTAGTTTCTGATGCAGGATGATAAGGATATCACAGGCCTGCATGCAGGATGATTGCCCCAGGCAGACCAGGTAAGGGAGGGGATGGTACTGTACACAGCTCATGGGTGATGCTGGCAGACAAGCTTGAGGTGGAAAGAACAGAAAAGATTCTGAAAAAAATTTAGTTTCCCATGAATATAGTGACTGATGAACAAGAATAGTACATACTATAATAGTTAAGGTGTCCTTCAGTATATGGCTATAAATAAGAGCCTGAAAATAAAAGGACAAGCTACTTTGCCCTCAAGTATATTACATATAAATCAGTTACTCACAAAATACCTTCCAGCTGGGTGCAGTGGCACACGCCTTTAATCCCAATGGCTCAGGAGACTGAGGCAGGAGGATCGCAAGTTCTATGGCAGCCTTGGTAATGATGAGGCACTATGCAAGTCAGTGAGACCCTGTGTCCAAAGAAAATACAAAATAGGATTGGGGATGTGTCCCAGTGGTCAAGTGCCCCTGACGTCAATCCCCAGTATACCTCCTCCCCCAAAAATGCCTTCCAAGTGAAGACATACTATTTATAAATGTATAAAACAGGGCAGCATAATTCAATTTATTGCTAGCACTTTGCTTGGTTTTTACAACAAGTGTAAGCCTGTATATATGAAAAGGGAAGAGGGCATAGAAAGGAGTCAAAAGAATAAGAAATTATCTTCAAGTTTCCTACAGTGTCAGGTTAATTTTAACTGTATTTTAATATTTCCATGGATGTGAGATAACATGGATGTGCAAGGGACATGTTAAAGAAAAACATTTTTAAAGGGTGAAATACAAGCAATAATGACAAGCAGACACATTCATTAGAAAAGATATTGTCTTGCTTCAACTGAAAGTTAATACTTCTAGAAAAAAATTAAGGTTAGCAAACACCAAACTGAATGCTATGTGAAAAAAAAACAACCTCTCCAAGTTTAACAGTACTGGACTGAACTGGTTCACAGGTCAACTTGGACCAGTTAAAGGAAATGAACTCTATTAGAGAAATAGGTGCCAGTAGAGATCCTCTAGTTTCTCCCTGACTTGGCTACAGCAACATTTTGTAAGTTTTCCATTTGTGTTTCCTCGAAACTGCTTCTAGGAACAACAGCATGTGTTAACTCAACATACAGGTGTCATATACGTACCATCATTTTTAATCTATGGTCATGCTTGCCAGGTGGACCATAAGGAAAAGTATAATATTTCCCATCATCACATGAAGGCTTCTGCTACAGTACCAGCTACAGTTAGGCATCCTCTGGACAGAAAGCCTCTACCTACTTCTGAGCTGATATCAGTAAGGAAAGGATATGATTTCACATATGACTCTTTACAAATTTTTGGTCTTCGTCATCTCACAATGAATTCTCTAATTCTTGACTAGCTCCTAGAAGAAGGCTCAAGGGATAGAGTTTCTTGAGATAAAGGTAGATGTACCTCTTTCTTCTAATGCCCTGGATGGTTTGTCAGACAGTGACTATGGATTTGCTTTTTAACATTCAGAATGGAGATGGTACTGAAGGGAGGAGTCAGCTAGAGCCTTCAGATAAAATTGTGTTGAGTAGAGGAAGAAAACCTAACTCACTTCAGGGAAAATGTAGCTCCACACTGTATAACTTTTGATGCTCATAAACCAAAAACATTATTTAAAATGAGAAAAGCCTTCGAGTTATGGTTCACAGGCAGGAAATTGTTGAGGGAATACGAATAAATGCTCAGAATCCAACTTTCTTAACCCTGGAGATGTTATCAACTCCCTAAATCAATGCCCCTGTCTTCAGGATAAAACCCATGGCAGCACCTTGGTCTTTGAGGGATGAGTTAAGTATATTGAACATAGTTTCAGGTTCTGTGCAGTTCAGATAAATGATTTTTTAATACATCATTTGTTCACATCCTGCTCAAAATCTTTCTTTGTACTTTCTAAACATGTATAATTATTCTTTCATTTTAACTATTTACAAACAGAAAAGTCCTATCTTTTAATGACACTTTCTGAGTCTCTGTAAAAGGCAGCAATTTAAGGCAAATTTACATGAACTCTAAATTGTAGCTTCTTCTCTCTATGTATACACATTTTACACTTTCAGAAAAGTTAAGGTATCCTCCCCTAAAAAATGGAAGGAGAAAAAAGAGGACTTTATTATTTCTTTTTCTGCTAATCTTAAAAAGGACTATATTACTTGTTTCAAGAAATAATAGGTTTATGAACATCATATTAGGAGTTAAATGGTTTGGTTTTTGTAAATAACTTACACAGCTTTTTAAAGTGAATGTGGAAAAGTTTCTGTGACAATAGTTTGTAGAAGTAGAATGCTGATTTGTGAAAGGGTTGTTTTGGTTATTTAAGTAAATTTTAGGTAGTTCAGGGTATACATACTTTCCTAATGTATATCTGATGAGGGTAGATACCTGACTCTACTTTTAGCTCTAGGAATGAGTACATTCCATCTCCACTGAACCAAAAGCTCTCAAGGTCCCATTTCTGGCAAAGTAGAATATAGGGAGTTCCAGATTTTCTGGTAGGTCAGTTTCCCATCCACATCCTGGTCAACTTTGAGGAATTAATTAAGCACTAACTGTAGTGTGTAGGTAACTCTTTCATTTGTCTGACATATATTCAAGTGCACCAGGAAATATCACCCCCATTTGTTTTGTTTTTCTTCTTCTCACAAAATTGTTCTGCAGCCCCAATAGTGGCAGAGAAATGGTCTCTTCTTCCAGGCAAAGGTACTGGCAGAGATTACTGTTATCTCAAGAGTGTGAGAGAAAGCTCCATTCCAAGTTTCTGCTTTTCTTTTCTCATGTTGTTCTGCCTGGGAATTGAACTCATCATATGGAAGTGCACAAAATCTCCAGGGCCTGAAATCCCTGAGAGGAACATGAAAATGGGGCCCTTAAGAACCTGAGAATGAAAGTAGAATTCCAAGGAGGAGCAGGATGGAAGAAATTACTTCAATCTGTTGTGAACCAACACATATCCCAGAACTTCTCTGAGCTTCACAAGCACAGATCCAACCCAAAGAAGCACAGCAGAGTTCTCAAGAACTGAAGTTTACTGTAAATCAACATACAACCCCCATGTTAACCCATGAAAATAAGAAACTCAATCAAATTACCACAAAATCATGTATATGAAGAGACAAGAGCCTACTATGCCCAAGTCTACAGAGCATGACTGGAAAACATCCATCAAAATCACAAAGGATCTATGAGATGGTTTCATAAGAATTGTAACTAGTAATACCACAATACACAAAATCCAACTTTTTAAATATCTGCTATTTAAGGTATAGCAAAAGAAACTAAGATATTTTTTCACCACCTATTCACTCATTTCAAAAAAGAAAAATAAAATCTTCCTGATGCTAAACACAAAAAAAGAAGGAAATGCAGTGCTAAGGAACAGCTCTCTTCTGTCATCACCTCTACGTTTGCAGTTCACATTGGGGTTGACTCCCATCACTTCCCACTTGTACCACGCCACTTCATTAACATGCAGACAGGGAGCCTGTCCCACAAGGCTACTACTTACCAAAGCCTACTGCAGGTACTCCTTTGAATTTCATGATATTAACTCCTTGAACACATACTTGCTTCTTCAAGAATAGGTTGGTTAACATACCACATCAGCTATTCATGTGAAGTCAGATACCTACCACTTATTGATGGTGGTCCCATGCCCAGGGAGGCCTACTATAAATAGGCAAGGTAGCTGGGGAAGCCATAAGAACTCCTACCCCAGCTTCTTACTGAGAACACTAACTGTAATGATGCTTCCATTTTAAGCCTGCTGCTTTTCCAACATTCTACTGACATGATTCAACAGAGGAAAAAAGGTTGATAAGAACTGATGAGCTGAAATATTTGTAGACAATGTGTATGACAGATGAATGGATTCTCTTCCAGTCTGACCTCTGTGAAAAGCTTTGGAAGAAAACCATCACTACACCAAACAAAGTACTTTCTCAAGAATTTATACTTCCTTATTTGAAAGCAATACTGACAAATGCTTCAGTAACCTGTCAAGTCCAGTGGTCCTGGGGTGTGTCATTATAGAAACATTTAGTGTATTCTTAGTCAACAACAAAAGGGTTGTGGCTGAACTCTGACCATAGAAACGATACTGCCATTCACCAGTGATGAGTTCTGCTAGAGAAGCACACTAGAGAAGCACACCAAGGCAAGCATATTAAGCAGATTTTATTAAAAGGTAATAATACAGACTTCTCCTGGCAGAAAGAAGGGGGCATGACTGATGGTCTAAAGTCCCAAGAAGTGAGCACACCCTACATCTTTCATAGGTTAAAGTCTCTTTTTTTCTCTAGTTCTTTTCCGCATTATATCTCCTTACTGCCTATGTGACTAGGCCTGGTTTTGCTTTAAGTGATAAGCCATGGGCAGGGGGAGGGCCAAGGTGATTCAGGCAGATAAGGGTCCAGGGGGCATTAATTAGCAGCTCCATGCTTGCAGTCCTTGATAAAAGCAGGTAAATTTGGTAATCAATGGGCTCTGGAGATCCTTGACATTACATTCTTCCAGGAACAATCTCCAACTACCAGAGGCAGAAGTCTTCATGGTTTCATTTCCTCAATTTGGCCCAATCCCCTATTTCCTATTTCTACACTACCTGTCCTTAATTCTGGCTTCAGAAACCCCTCAGTGATCTACAGTGGCATGGGGCAAGAGGAAAGGCTGGGACAGTTGGGATAAAATACATTCTCAGATTATTATCATTTAAGAAGACTGTTGGGTGAATTCAAACCCTATCCCCCAGCCTTTCACAACCACAAACAATTCATTTACAACCCACTCTCCCTTCTCCTGGCCACTTCCTAATGAACATACTGACCAGCAGATATATGGCCAAGATATATGGCCAGATGGAGTGAAGGCTTTCACATGTAACCTCAGGGACTGGAAGTCTGAGGCAGGAGAACCTTGAGTTCAAAATAAGCCTCAGCAAATTCTTCAGGCCCTAAGTTACTTAGCAAGATCCTGTCTATAAATAGAAATATACAAAAGAAAGAGGATATGGCTTAGGTGTTAAGCCACATCTTGGTTCAATATGAGGTACAGAAAAAATGAAAAGACAAACCAAATGTTCAACACTCCTGGTTGTTCTGTTTTCTGCAATACCCTTCAGGAATTAGGACAGAGTTTACCTTCCAGAAAGTCACTTACACTGACTATCCCAACAACCCCTTCCACTCAAATTCTGCTACTCTGGTTTTGTATCTTCTCCCTGAAGAACTCTATTGAAATGCTGCTGTGAAGTGATGGCAAAGCATTTGACAACTATGACATTCAAAGTGGAACAGCCTGGCATCTATCAACTTTGGATTCAAGGGTCTGGAGATTCCAGAAATTGGAGGAGATGGCTCTTGCTTTGTCTCCCTTGGGTCTTTCTGGGCCATAGGCAACAGGGTCCCACTTAAGCCTGCTATGTCATCCTGGTCACTCTCTCAAGCTCCTTGTTCTGGCAAGGGAGAACTTAGGGACTTCCTGGCAGGTCAGTTTCCCATCTATATCCTGGTCAGTCTTGTGGAATTATTGAAGATTTAATTGCAGTGTGTAGGTAAATCATTCACTTGTCTGACATATTCATGAGCACCATGAAATGTGTTGAGGCTAGGGAGTTCCATAAATGTGGAACTTAACCATGGTTCAACTTTATATTACCCCAGGAAATCACAAGACTGATATGTGCTAAACATGGGCAAACTCCAAGAGCATACAGAAGGTGTTTACTCTAGTCCTGAGAGGAAATTTATCCTGTGGGAATGGCATTTAAGCAAATGTGAAGAGCAAGAGAAACACAGGTAGAGGAAATCTGTGATTTTCCTGGAACTTAGCAAATGTAAAAAATGTCTCAACATCATACTGAGTAAAATATACTTTTGGAAATAAACCAAACATATTTTTCTGTGAATCATATATTTCCTACTGTTTATTTTCCTAATATTTGGAAAACAGACTCCTCATTTTTGGAGGGGCCTGAAAAACTGGGTCATTTTTAAAATTTATTTTACTATTCTCACAATATCATGTTTGCTTTTCTGCCCTCTCCATTATACTATAATATCTCTGAGGAAAGAAAGTGAGGCTGCATCTTACATGGTATCCTCACTGCTTACTATGTGGTCTAATGAGGTACTTAGTGAATGAATGAAGCTCACAAGAAACATCAATGGAGAAACCAGATTGTATACTGATTAAGAATGCAAGCTTTGCAGTCATAGTGTCTTAGATTGAATTCTGCCTTAACCAATTATTTGATGGTCAGACTTAGGAAGTTTCCCCATCAGTAAAATGGGAATTGCACATGAACACTTATGTTCAGAGGATAGTCATCAGGATTATGCCATGATACCTAACTAGTGTCCATAAGAAATACTCAATATATGTTAGATGAATATTTTGGTAAGTAAAAAAACATAGAACAGTTATTACTTAAAACCTTCCCCAAATTCCACTCTGGGGAGAAAGTGCTGTGCTTCGAGCCTGACCCAACCAAAGCGCGGTATGATGCCAAGATTGTCAATGTTATTGTTGGGAAAGACAAAAAAGGCAGAAAGATCCCAGGATATCTGATCCATTTTAATGGTTGGAACAGAAGCTGGGATAGATGGGCAGCCAAAGATCATGTGCTGCATGATACTGATGAAAATCATAGATTACAGCATAAATTGGCAAGAAAAGCTGTAGTAGCTCGCCTGAGAACACAAGAAGAAAGAAGAAGTGCTGTAGGTTACCTGGTGTTGACTCTGTCTTAAAAAGCCTCCCTGTTGAAGAAAATGATGAAAATTCCATAAGCAGATCCTCTGATGACAATGGTGAAGAAAAGAATGAAGAAATAAGTAAAGGAAGTGATATTGAAGTAAAGACTGAAGTAAAGAAGAACTAGAGCTGCAAACAAAAAAGGGAATGGAAGAAAGGACAATAACTATAGACATCCCCAAAGTTCTGAAGAAGCAGCTTGAGGGTGATTGTTACTATATTAAAAGGAGGAAATGGTTAGTGAAACTTCCATGCCAGACCAACATCATAACTATTTTGGAATCCTATGTGAAGCATTTTGCTATTAATGCAGCCTTTTCTGCCAATGAGAGGCCTTGTCACCACCATGCTATGGTACACACCAACATGAATGTGCATTATGTCCCAACAGAAAAGAAGTCTTTATTCAAGTCAAAGTAACCATCCTCATATCCTGCCTTGCCTACCCAACATGAATGGACCAGAGTCAGAGAGGTAGAGTGTCAGAGATAAAGCAGGGGTTAAGAGTCTGGTGGGTTCTGTCCAGTTGTCCACTCTCAGTAGCCCAAGATTCTGGATCTTCACAAGTAACATTGAACCTATTTGTGTTAAATAGTGTTGACCTTTGTAAGGAGATGGTGGATGGATTAAGAATAACCTTTGATTACACTCTCCCACTGGTTTTGCTTTACCCATATGTACAAGCTCAGTGTAAAAAGATTACTTAATCTAAATTTTTTCTTCCAATTAAGGAAAGTGCCACAAACACTAATAGGAGCCAGGAAGAGCTCTCTCCAAGCCCACCTTTGCTGAATTCATCTACACCACAGTCCACAGAGAGTCAGCCCACAACTGGTGAACCAACCAACTCCAAGAGGCGCAAAGCTGAGCCAGAAGCATTGCAGTCTCTGAGGTGGTCCATGCACCATAGCACCACTGTGACAGACTGTCTGAGAGCAGTGCTTCACCTCAGTCCAAGCAAAGGCAGCAGGACACGTCTGCCAGCATGCCCAAGTTGTTTTCTGCACCTGGAAAAGAAGACACCGGTTCATAGCAGATCATCTTCTCCTATTCCTCTGACTCCTAGTAAGGAAGGAAGTGCTGTGTTGCTGGCCTTGAAGGGAGAAGAATTAATGAAATAAATGAGGTCCTCTCCTGGAAGCTTGTGCCTGACTATTACCCTCCAGGTGACCAGTCACCACCACACTCTTATATTTATGGGGCACAACATGTGTTGTGATTATTTGTAAAACTTCCAGAAGTGTTGGAAAGATGTTCTTTTCTGAGAAGAATCTGAAGGCTTTACTGAAGCACTTTGATCTCTTTCTGAGGTTTTAACAGAATACCATAATGATTTCTTCCCAGAGTCAGCTTATGTTGCTGTCTGTGAGGCACATTACAGCACCAAGAACCCCAGGGCAATTTATTAAAGTTTAAATGGTTCTATAAGACAGTTGCTCTGTCTGGCTTTGTGTTCTGGGCTCCAGGTTAAGAACTGAG